>NW_009204250.1:40752-47180 GCF_000690835.1 Fulmarus glacialis
CTGAATGCCCATTCTCTGTGAAGGAAAGGGCAGACGGTGCCGGCGGAAGACTCTGCAGAGCAGGCGGTCTCCTGTGGGTGCCATATGAGGAAACATCCCCCAGAAGACGGCACCAGGTAAGGCTGGAGGGGGGACAGTCTGGAGGTCCGGGGCATTTGGGGCTTGGAGCACGTGGAGCCGTCAGTTCTCCCCATCAGGAGGTGTTTGCAGCAGGATCCCAGCAGTTGAATGATGCCATGCGCTACGCTAAGCATGGGGCCTGGTTCCCTCTGTCGCATCCCCTCTGTTATAAACAACGCGTGGTGCCTGCATCGGCAGGGGGGGGGAGGTGGCCAGCCTGAGGGCTGCATACCTGCACAGAGCAGGCTGAGGCCATGGAGGCCTGGGGGCCACTGGGGACACTGGGTGAGGAGATGCGAGGCGAGGGGAGGAGCTATGTCCACAGTGCACAGTCGCCTGCAAAACAGGATGGCAGGGGCACGCTCCTTCATGAAAAGTGAGATTGGGGCTTTGGCGTGTCACATCTGAGCACTGTGGAGGTCTGTGGCTGCCAGTGAGACAGCAGGCTGAGGCCATGGAGGCCTGGGGGCCACTGGGGACACTGGGTGAGGAGATGCGAGGCGAGGGGAGGAGCTATGTCCACAGTGCACAGTCGCCTGCAAAACAGGATGGCAGGGGCACGCTCCTTCATGAAAAGTGAGATTGGGGCTTTGGCGTGTCACATCTGAGCACTGTGGAGGTCTGTGGCTGCCAGTGAGACAAGCAGCAGTGGAGAGCACAGCTGTGAGACAGGGGAGGGCTTTCATGGTGGAGAGATGTTTAGCTTTATTTCTGTTAGTGATGACTTAAACCAAAGTTCTGTGAAAATCTTGTATAAAGACTGCCGTAAAAATTAACATAGGTGACTGCTCTGCACTTTGGCTTTCATCTTTAACATTGAGGTGCTGGAGCTCCCTTAATCTCCTCCTGCCTCACGGCGTGAGGGGCCAATGGTGCTGGAGGGTGCCCCACGTTTCAGCTTCCCAAAATGCATGGGTGCTCATCAGCTGTGCAGGCCACAATGGAAACCTGAGAAGGGAATAAGGCTGCACACACAGGCTAGCAGGTAGAAATGGTGAAGAAGCAGAGGATCTCTGTGTCAAAATGGCCAGGCTAAGACTGGCCATTGAATGGCATCAACATAGATAAAAAGTCTGCAAGGAGGTTTTCTTTCTCTCTTTCAAATGCTAGAGCAACCTGGTATGGGACACGCCTGGAGGGCAGTCCCAGCAGAGGGTCAGGGTGTGCTTAGATGTTGGAGGAGAGCAGGTTAAAGAAAGAACTGGTGACTTGCCGCTCCCCTGAAATCAGGAGAACTGGACAGCCTGTGAGGAGACTTGATAAACATAATTTTGATCAGGGGACTCCAGCATGCTGGATATCCACTTATTTTCTGATGCTTTGACACAACAAATCTGCACCAGAACATTGGCAAGCATGAGGTTAGGCGCAGAGATGCTCTCTTCATGTATTTATGTGAATTGCATCATTATATTTCACTTAGTTTTTATCCACTGCCCCCTTGACTTAGTGACAAAGGATTTCAATACTGGGCATGCAAATTAAAGCAAGAGCTGCTATTGTTTTTCCAGATACCTGACAGCACCTCTTACTCAACCTAACACAGACTGAATTCAAAAGCAGAGGAGCCAGGGCTGGGGTATTCCTGGCAGAATGATAGCTGACAGGCTCCTCACAGGCTCCAGAATCAGAGTAATGTCTGACATGGAGAAACATGTGTTGGCAACCTTGCTTGAGACACGTTTCCAGAGCTGTAAAGAAACTGGAGCACTTCCAGGGGATGACAGAAAAGCTGCTGTTTCAGGGGAGAGCCAGAGGCCATGTCATTGTCATTCTTCTCTGGCAATCTGCACAGACTCCTTGGAAGAACACCTGAGAGCATTTATGGGACAGGAAAAGTAATAAAAGTTAAAGTGGTGGCCCAGTACTAGCAAGAAACCTATTAATGCAACATTTATGGCTACAAAGGAGCTCATGCCTAGCATGGGCTTGTTGCCATTCTACTGAGGGTAGAGCAGTGCTGCTGGGGCACAGCCTGCATGATGAAACATCACAGCGTGCAAGGGAAGCTAACTTATTTATTTGTTCTTTGAGAATCTGGCTCTGGTGAATACTAGTGTCCCCTCCATGAGGTGCTTGCCATCCTGGCTGTGCTGTGAGTACATATTGAGTGCTGCCAGTGGTACTGTGACAGATTGAAAGATCCTGCTTAGTACCAATGATTCACAATGCTTTGCTTTGCTCAAGATGCATCTGGAAAGCTTCCCAGATTATACATCGACATCCCCATCGACACTGAAGCAGCAGTGCAAGTTGGAGGCCAGAAGGAACAGAGAACAGATTTAGTCTGGGCTGTTCTTCGGGGCAAAGATTGTCTGTCTCCATGCTTGGAAAGCAACTGGAGAGCTACACCAGCCCAGAACAATTCCTAGAGCAATTGCAGGAGATCTGGGTGCCAACAAATTGCAAATGTAATTGGGGTACTGGAAAAAGCAATGATTTGTTATAAATCTGTGTATTGTACTACCCCTGCACGGCAGGTAAATTGAAAGTTGCCCAACTGTGTTCCCAGTGACAGTGCTTGCTATTTGCCTTCTTATCACCTCCGGTCGGAGCTGGAAAATACCACATATTTTCTAAATAAAATTGATCAGTTGGCTCCACATGCTATCAGAAATTGTAGACAGTTCTCTTCCACCAGGTGTGCTTTCTCTTTCCTTGCATGAGGGGCTGGAGATGAGAATACTTTGCATGTTCTTTGGGACACAGACCACTTTCCAGCTGTGGGTTTTCTACAGTATCTGCTGCGATGGGGAGTGCTCTGGGGCACCCCGATACAAAAAATGACTGCAATGGGAAAGATCTCTCAGAAGCACCTGCAGAATTCACAATGGGGGAAACAGTCATGTAAGGGCTGAGGCGAATTGCTTTTGACATATGACTGGGAAATATCTGCATTTCCATCATGGTTAATATGTAAGGCTCCAAAACAAGGGGACCTAGTTGTTGATTGTTTCATTAGTTTTGTTGTGATATGATTTATATGAAAAGAGGCAAATTTATCTTCCTTGGAAGGATCCTGCCTGTGGATCAGAACTGCATGTGATGCGTTCACAGAATGAGGCAAAATAAGTCAGTACAAGGGTTGCAATTAGAACTGCCTCAAAACAATTTCCATCAACAAATATCAGGGATTTATAGTATTTATATTCTTCATTTTCCTCCCTTCTTCATTTTCCCTGGTGGAGGAAACTAAAAGATTAGGTTTTGAGTTTCTTTGTGGCCTAGGAACTTAAAAACTGTCATGGGAAGCCAAAATATTCTTTGTTCTGGTCTGATTTGTCATTTACCTATGTCCTTCTGAACTCTCCTGGAGCCTTCTAAGTGTGGTTGCAAAGTAGCGCATGTGCCTGTCCTTTGTAGACTGGACCGCAGCTTCACTGTCGTGCTGGTGCTTTCCCTTTGGAATCTGACTGAAGCCCTTGACACGAACAGTCTCCTCTAAACGTGGCTGGGTGCGGAGGGCCAGGTCTGCTCACTGATGGTTACGTGCTTTGCCAAGTTACAAGTTCTTATCGGGGTGCACTCTCAGCAAGTTTGCAGATGACACCAAACTGGAAGTGTCACCTCTAGGGTATTTTCTGGGACACAGAAGGTATAAAGTCACGGTGAGCATCTGTACTGGGTCTGCTCACACACTTCTTTGTCCCCCTGTAAGTTGTAAGCTCCAGGAGACTTTCCGGGTCTAGATTAAAATAAGGAAAAGTAAAGCAACCAAAACACATCTTAGCCAGCACTTCTTTTGTTTTTAAAGCAAATACAGTGCAGGAGTGAGGGCCTTGTCTGAGCCTTGCTTCTTAGGAAGGTGTGACCAGAAAAGTTCCTTATTCTTCATTGTCCAGACTTTTGACACAGAGCAACCTGCCCCATACTAACTTTTGCATTTCTCATCAAGATGCAACATACTTTAAATAGCATCTGCATGACTGGCTCTTTTTTTTTTTTTTTCTATGGAGGCTGATATACAAAGTACCTCAAGTGGCAGCTGTCACCGGTGAGGTGGCGTTTTTCTTCACTGAGGCTGACAGCAGCTGTCCAGGAGAAGTATGAATGGAATGAGAATGACATCATGTTTATTCAGGAATGACATTCCCAGCAATGGATCAGTGTCAGCAATATTTTGATAAGTTTTAGAATGAGAAAACATTTCTTGAAATGTTCCCTGATTTATCCTTTGTAAAATACACAACACAAAAAATAATTGAAGAGATTGCAGCAGGACAAAGCAGGGCTTGCCTACCATATGTTTCAACGCACACTGTTTTATTGGTACAGGAGACAATCTATAAGCACTGGGACACACAGCATCTTTAACTCTTGCAAGCCCAACAAGTTTGCTCAGCATGATTTTCCCTCTCTTCCTCTGCTTCTCCTTGCCCTGGCCCAGTTTGTAACTAAACGTAGTGGGTTTCATAGCTGTCAAAGACAAGTAGCCATAAAGGAAGTCAGCCAGCCAGAGCAAAGTAGATCTGGACTACCTTTTAGAATTAGCTTTTAGGATACCCGGACAGAAATAGGAACAACATGGTTTGGTTCCTTACAGTGCAACTAATGGGACTGGTTTCTTAAATATATGTGGATGGCCACGAAAAGCCTCATCAGTCATCACATGATAACCTTGATTGAACCATCCACATATATTTAAGAAACCTGTTCTGCTGCTAGAAGCTGTTCATCCTGAAGCCTAATGAAAAGTTTTAGGGTATTAAGCACACAGCTTAGTGTGGATTTGAACACCTGAGTCCCACAGGGCTGAAGATCTGTTTTTTAACTTTATTGTATTACTTTTTGTGAACTCTCTTGCCACAATGGTACAACTTTCCTCCCTTATTGCAATCGTCACACTTTCTGGTCTGTTTTTTTACGCCTGGGCTCCTTAATTACATCTTTGGTAATATGCACACATTCAGCTCTGGTCCTTTCTCAGATCCAGCCACCCATGCCACTCTCCCCAACAAGATTTTAAGCACTGCTTCAAAAATGGCTGGCAGGGCCACCCACATCAGGAGAGAGCCCAGAATGAGTCCTTGGCCTGAACTGTAGCATGAGCTGCCACAGGCTTTGTTGTTGCACTCTGACATTAGCTAAGAGCTGATAGTTATTGTTGTCAGTAGATTCCAAAATTAGTCCTGCCTTTCCAGAGGTTCTGACTTCCCCTCTCGTGCCTCTGTCAGTCAGGCACTGCCGTAAGTGCTGACAGGTCAGGGAGACAAATGTTTGTCTGAATTTTCGTTCTGTCTGTAAAATTGGAAGATTTGTGTCTGTCTGTCTAGTAAGAGACATAAAGCAGAAGGACATACAAAGATGACCTCACTGCAACTAATACTATAGCTGAGCTGAAAAGAAACAAACCCAGTGTGTACCAGTCAGATGTGCAGCCTGGCGTTAACTTCGCAGCTTTAAATGTATTTATTCAGTTGTGATCTCCTCCTCGTTCTCTCTCTTGCCTCCAGCCTTGGTTCTCTCATGGTATCAGATTTAACCGAGCTATATTTGAGTTCAACAGAAGGGCTTATTTAAATATAAACTTTGTGAGTGACAGCGCATTGGCTCAATATGCAAGAAGATGAATGTGTGGAAACGGCTGGTGTCTGGAGAAGGGTGGGAGGAGGTCACAGCATGCCCTGTGAGCAACCCGTGCAAACAGCAGATGGGCACCTTACCCTCACCACAGCCTGGTCTCTGAGCCAGTGAGTAGCTGCAAACACGTGAGCAGAGAGAGTGGAGAGTCTGTCTAGCCAAGAGATGTCACTGCCCTGCTCTACCCCATACCCAGAGCCTTGTCCTCATGGGCAACCAGTTCTGGTAGTCTACTTGCAGTTTTGTGCTGGTTTGGAGCATAGGTGTAATTTTTCCCTTTGCAGAGCACTGCAGGAGACCAGCGCTGACTGCAAGGAGTGTATTTTCACATCACACCTAGTGCCCTATCTCTCTTCCACCTCTGGTCTCTGCAGAAGGGCTCTGCTGAAGCAAGGCTGCTGCAGCTTCCACTGAGAGGTGCTACGGTTAGGTAGTTTTACCCAGCTGAGGCGGGAATATATGTCCCTGTTAGTGCTGCCCAGGCTCTGTATTCATGTCTGATGCTCCCTTGCCCTCTGCTCTCTTATGTAGTTGCAGCAGAGAATTTTCACAGGTCACAATGAGAGCGCGACCATGCTACAGAGACAGTCAGACCCATTTGTCTCCACTCCATAGGGCAGAATAGAGCTGCTGCAATCTCTTGCTGGTCTTCGTAGCAGCAAAACAAAGCCAGCTTCATTCACTGAACAGAGTGTGCCTGATGTGGTTGTGTCTCACATCAGTTCAGC
>NW_009204250.1:47199-73961 GCF_000690835.1 Fulmarus glacialis
GTAGAAGAAGGAGGGGCTTGGCAGCTACTGTGCTACTGTGCTTTAGCGGGAATGGGCTGTCACTAGGGCAGCAGGTTATACTTAGTCCTTGCTCTAGATGATGGAAAATGTTACAGTTCAGCATAGGTTTCACTCAGGTGAGAACTTGTACAGTGCTGCAGGCCTCAGTAGATCTCCAGAGCAGATCACCTAAACATTGATGTTGAACTGAACTAGTCCATCCTGCAAGCTCCTCCACGCAGTTTGAGTGCCTGGTGTGCTGGTTTTGGCTGGGATAGAGTTAATTTTCTTCATAGGAGCTAGTATGGGGCTATGGTTTGGATTTGTGCTGAAAACAGTGTTGATAAAACAAGGATGTTTTCATTACTGCTGAGCAGTGCTTACACAGAGTCAAGGCCTTTTCTGCTCCTCACCCCACCAGCGAGCAGGCTGGGGGGGCACAAGGAGTTGGGAGGGGACAGTGAGTTGTGGTGATGGCTTGGTAAGAGATGCGTCTGCTTTGGGGCCAGAAGGTTAGAGTATCTCAGAGGGAGCTGGTGCTAGCTGCTTTCCCTTCTTATTCTGATTCTTTGCAGGGTGTCAGTTGCTGCAGTCAGGCTAAAAAGCAAACCATAAATAACCTAGCAAAGGAGGAAACATTTCAGGGAAATGTTCCACTGCAGCCTGAATAGGATTATCAACCAACTGAAATGATTTTTGTCTTATATTTTGTAGGTTGTTTCACACTATTTTTTAAATCTCAGATTTTTTTTTCTAAAAGGAAAAACGTTTTCATGCATCTTCATTTGCATTCACATATGAAATGGCTTTTTCTGACCCGAACTACACCATTATTATGAACTCGCTTTTAAGTTTGACTAAAGGAGGAGTTGAAATGAAGAATACTTTTGTATCCATTAATTGATGCATAGTATGTCAGAAATTCCTGTGTTACACACACACCTGTTCTTTTTCACATAGCAGAAAAAAGAACTATAAAGAAATACACACCGTTTATCTAATTTACATTTCTAGATTCAAATTTTTAATTCTCATCTGAGTTTATCTAGGATTTGTGGGATTGATAAGGTATGCTGAGGGATGACCCAGCACTGGAGTACTGGAGGAATGTTCAGTCCAGGACGAGAATAGGAAGACTTGTTAGAAACCAGTCCTGTGAGTTCAGTAGACAGTATGGTACCCATGTAGGCAGAACAGGCAACCTGATGTCCTTAGAACGTGTGGATAAGTGAATCTGGAAAGACATCTCAGTGGTGTAGCTTGGTTCCTGGGTATCTCCAAAACTGTCCTCCCCAAGAAGGAATAAAAATGTGTTTATTTCTCTACACAGCTATAACCTCAGAAATTCACAGCAAAAGTGATCATATCCCGAAATAACAATATCAAAGTGTAGGTCTACACTGACCAGTATGTCCCAGGAGAGGTCTAGTCTGCTCATCAGCGGACCTTTTCCAGCCAGAATACGTCGTGCATGCAGGCCTGATACTGCAGCAGCAGCTTGGGGAGGTGTTGGAAAAGAACAAAAGCAGTGGCTAAAAGCTGAGGCTTTGTGATCACCAAGTTTGCACAGAGTAAGAAGATGTTTCTCTGAATGTTGAATGAGTCTTACATTAAATACAGAGGAAGCTACTGCTTCATCTGTGTGAGCTGTCCTACCTGGGAAAACAGATTACTTGGTTGATCGCTTTACAACCACATGCTAAACATTCTAAACAACTTATGCATTTAAACTGTGTGTTTTTCTCTCTCAAAACTTGCTACTCTGCAATGTTCCACAGATCTTGTTTATAACACATTCATCTAAAATTATCTCAGTGCACACAGCACCCTCCTATAGAACAGATGCTATGTAACCTGCAGTTCTGTTTTGATCTCAAATCGACGTGTTTAAGCTACTTGTGTGAATTATAAATTGAAACTAAACTAAGAAAATGAAATTGTTGTGGTTTTTGCCATGATGCTTCCACAGTTCAATAGTTCTATTCATTTTAGAATGCCTTTCTGGTGTGACACTTGCAGTTGCTATTTAAGGTTTAACTATTTTTGTATTTAAGGATCTTCTGGGTTATCTTAAAAAAATCTGTAAAAATTAACTTCTCCCAGCAACATTATTGAACTTTTCCTGGGTATCTTCTCAATTTGTTTTTGCATCACTTCTGAATTTAGATGAGATTTATATAAAAGAGACATTTTCCTTTGTAATTAGCCTACTTATATGTCTTCATGCATCTTGAAAGGATGGCTAAGTATCTTGGGAGATTAGCGCTTGCATCCTGGGGCCTTTTCATATCTAAATCACTGGTTATCATCCTCAGATAATTATTCGTATTTATTTGCTATTTATATTAGTAATTCTTAAAGGAATCTCCCAGGTTGGGGCCCAGTGTACTAGGTGTTGTAGGTGCATGAATAAGATACGTAGCTGCAAAGACTTCCACACTGCTCTATGAATCTGCCTTTTGTAGGGAGTTTACATTTTGCAATCCCTCTAAGCAGAGAGGACCGAGGATGGATGAAGTCTGGCACCCTGCATCTTTTTGCTTCTAGAAAGCTATTTAAGATTTCGTATTCTGGGAGAGGCAGACTGGGGCCAGGGATTTTACTGCTGCTGTTGGTGCTGTGCTTTTGCTGCTAATGAAAAAATGGACTTCAGGATCCAGAGCTGAGCGGTTTGCTCCTGTACAAATTCCTGGCTTCACAGGCCTGGCAAGATGGTCTTTTCCCTTTTTAGAGACTCTGGAAAAGCCTTCTTTTGCACTGTTTTGGCATTGTAACTTGATTTTTGAAGCCTCAAAATATTTCAGTTTCTTAGGCTCTTGTTTTTTAGTAAGATGGAGAGAAACTTTTCCCTTCCAGAACCTTCTGACTTACAACAGAGCAGCATCTTTTCACTGCTCCTCTTAAAAAATCTTTTGGACAAAAATGTTTCTTTATAAGAACACTTCATGTTTCTTTATAAGAATGAAAAACTGAAGCCAGGATTGCTTCAAAGCAGAAGCTTCAGACCCACTTTGGCTTCAGTATCTCACCATGGGAAAGTCAGGAGCTACAAACACACGATCAAACCAAGGGCAGTAACAAAGCAGCCTTGGACTCAGTTTCCCCCAGGGTTGAGGTATTGCAAGTTCTTTGCCTCTTCAGGGCCCTGTAGGGTCCCAAAAGTATCTGTTTTTCTCCAGCCTGATGCTTCCTTCTCTAGGTTTATGAAAATCGTGTTTCCTGTCTCCTCATCCCTCCTGCAATGAGTAGACGTGGCAGCTCCTAGCTGTAATCCTGACATTGCTAGGGGCTCATGTATGCAGGTCTTTGGGAATGAGGGGGACGAAGGTGAGTTAGAAGGAGAGGGAACACCTGCAGTCAATGGGAAAACTACAAAAGAAAATAACGATGTTGTGGCCAGAACTGCTGGTAAGGTGTAACAAAACCCAAGAATAAGGAGGCACCTAGCAAGAGCCTGCTGCTGGCACATAGCAAACAGATGGTGCAGACAACCTGAACAGCAAGGGTGTCAGCTTCACCAGGGCTCCCTGGATCAGCTAACACGTGCTGCAAGGCCACAGAAAATAGTGGGGTCATTAGTCACTTCCAGAGGTGTACAGCTCTGCCTCCCCAGCACGCCATGGAGACCAGCCCAGTCTCGACCTCGTGGTAGGGAGGGAGTCAAAGAGTTGGAGAGAAATGATAGATGCAGGCCTTTGCTTTGCTAGCCTGAGTTCATTCACAGCTTTGTTCTGAGGAGGCAGAGGGACTTCATGAATGAAAGCATGGCTGGTGCAACGATGCTGAAAAAGCTGTACAGAAAACTGCTTTTGCATCCAGCACACAGAACTCAGGAAGGGCCGTGGGTAGGTGAACAGAATGTGCATTTTCCTGTTGGCTATTGTTTAATTAGGCTGTTGCTGATGCTGACACTGTGTGTATTTTCTTTGCTCTATCTCCTTTCCTTCTTTATTATTTCCTACTTTGGTTTGATGTTGTTGGTATATAAAATTTAAAGAGCTCTAAATTTTTTTAAAGGCCCCTAAAGGGAGCGGTGCTTTTTTGTGTTAAAGTCATTACATGAACACCTGTGAACTGTTGAGTTTAATTGGGCTACAGCTGTTGGGGACGAGTGGGGATTTATTGGTTTGATCGGCTGTCTTCAGATTGCGGTGTATTGTCATGCATTGCCCTTCTAACTTGTCTCTTTAAACAGAAGCACATGTGCGTATCAGGTAGTTATAGGGACTAGGGTCTGAGGGATGATGCTGTCAAAGCAGAGTGGATCGTGTGGCCATGTGAGGATGCAAAGGCAGCCAGCAGAGAGCATGGGAAAGCTGTGTCAGCTGGGGGAGCACCAGCTGGCCATGGCCAGCCTGCTCTGCAGCCCTCACGGGGCATGCCAAGCTTGCAGAGACGTTTCTGAGCAGTGACTGATTGTGCCGTGGGGTTTCTGGGCAGTGCTGGAGAGGAAAGGATGCTTCCTAGCACGAAAGCAAGGTACTGGCTGGAACATCACACGTCTGCATGGACAGCAGTGGAGGTCACATAAAAACAGTCTCTATTAAGGAAGCAGTCAGTGGGAAAGACAACAATAAACCAGGATGCTTCTGGGTGAACAAGTCCTCTTGCTAAGAAGCTAGCTACTAGTTACTTCAGCTCTGCAAAGTATAAAGGCTCCATATGGATAGCAGAGATAGGGAGGAACAATGAGGAAACCTCCACGGTACCACTGACAGAGCTCAGTCACGATTGAGTACCACAGAGGCAGCCTGTGTTTAGTTCATTCTTCCCTACAGAGCTTGGCCTAGAGAAGAGCACCTCTTTCCTCTCCCTGAGGGTGCGTGGGGTGGGGAGGATGACACAGCGCAGCCAGAGCCCAGCTGTGCTCTGCTCTGGACCGCAGAGGAGGCAGCTGCTGGCGTCTCAATGCTGGAGGAGGCTGGGTGCAGTGCTCACCCAGCTGCGTGGCACCATCAGCCGTGGTATCGGAGAACCTTCTCTCCTCTGGCAGAGCCCACCAGGCAGTTAGTGCATGTGCCCATTCCCTGCGTATGGGAGTGCTTCCCCTCTCAGGTGAATGGTTTAATGAGCTGAGAGGATGCTCCTGCTCTCTCTACAAATCTGTAACTTGCACCTTTGTGCAAGTGTCCAGACCCTCGTGGGGCTCAGTGGGACCCCAGTTACCAGCACATGCCTCCATTCTATTGTTCTGAGTCATTTTACTGTATGTGTCTGTGAAGGATATGGACGGAGATGTCTCTTTGCTGCGCCTCAGGGTAGGGGGAAGGGTAAGAAAATTCCTTTTGATTCCTTTTTTTCTGTTGTTTTCACACCATTAGGAAATAATTAACCTCCTTAGTGAAAGCATGTCTCCTTTTCACCTGAGTAGAAAAACCTTAAAATATACATACAATATTTTTAACACTAAGCTTAAATTATGCAGTTGCTGCATTTTGATGATAAATATGCAGATGAGAAGATTTCTGCCTCTTTTATCTTGTGGTTCTAACTCTGTCTAAAAACAGATTGTCGCAGTCACCCTAATTCTGAGAAAAACAGCCTTTTGTGCATTGAAAAGCCAAAACAAGCAAGTCTGATGATCAGATCTTCTTTTCCTAGCTGGCATATGTCTGCCATGCTAGTGAAGGAATCACTTATTTCTCGTGGTGACGGCAGTTGGTGCCATCAATTCCTGTCAGCTGGGGAAAGGGATGGGAAGCCAAATTCATACACTGGTGATTAATTCTGGAAGCTCACATGAAGAAAGACACTGTGAATACCACTGGAAAGCTCTGAGATTGCCCATTCTGCTGCAGTGCAGATATATTCTATCCGGATGTGATTAGATAATTCTTGTCTTTCTGCATCCTGGGGCCAGCCCTGAGTGGCAATCCACTCAGATGGGCTCTGGACTGTAGGTGACCAGGACGGGCCAACATAAGATGGGTGGATTGCAGGTGTTGAGGAAGACTGTAGAACTCAATCAGCTGCAGATCTCGTTCTGCATCTGTGCTTACCTCTTTCCTTCAGTTTTGAAGGTGACACTTTCATTGGGGGCCACGACTGCTTTGGGCAGTTTGAGGAGGGGGGTGGCCCACTGCTCCGACTGTGGAAGGCAGGGCATTTGAGAAATTGCCTGGTGCACCCAGTTCTTCTCCCCCTTGTTTCTCTCTTTCTCTCTTACTCTCATATATACATGTATACAATCATTTTGCCTCCAAAGCATAATTGCCTATTGCCCTGGCTGTTGCAAATAGGCTGCCACGTTGACCACTGTGTCCTTTACAGTGTTTGCTGAATAGATGAGGTCAGGAAACAAAGATCCTATGGGACTCAGGCTAGCCTCTCAGTCACACAGAGACAATAAAACCTTGTGCTTGCCTAGCAATCCGGAGCTTGTGTCTGCCAAGCAGCTCTTGAGCTTTGGTTAAAAATAATGAAAGATGACTCTGGAGTTCATCTCTTCAGGCAGAGGTTGGGAACAAGCTGCTGCTGCTTCTGAACATAGAATTGTGCCTGCACTGTCCAAAGTCTGGGTACCTGGGGTCTTCTTGCTCACCTGCTTTCTGAAATAGCCATCATGAAAAGATCTGCTTTTCTAAGTTTTGTCCTTCTTCTGACTGTAGCATTTGGAAGGTCACTGCCTCTGAAATGCGTGTTCCAAAACTCTGGAATTCTGGATCGTTACTGAGCATAGCCGTAAGTACACGGAAGCAGTTTCTGGTCAGGTAGATGCTGTGGTTTTATACTTTTTGGTCTTTCTGGACTTAATAGCATCCTTTCTGGTGCTGCTAATCACAAGCAAGAGCAAGTTGCTATGTTCGTCATCATCCATTTGCTGTTTTATAAGCGAACTCTGTCGTTACTGGATGTTCTTGGACTGGCCACTCACACCAGCACTGAGCTGTGAGCTGGAGGCAGCTGCAGGGGGTGGTGGGGGCAGAGCTGACAGTCTTACCTTCGCTGCATGACGGTGCGCACAGGCCATAGCAGATAATGCCTGCAAGAGCCAAACAATCGTGTACATCCTCCTCCTTCCCCATCCAGTAAATTCACTGCATGTCTCTTGACAGATTGTAAATGAGGGTAGGAAATTTGGCAAAGCATAATTAACAATATTGAGCAGATCTGGAGTTTAGGGGTCCTAGCTCCTAATCCCTTCCTTTGACCACTGTGTAGCCCAATGCATTTCTCTGGACACCTGTCAGCTTAGTGCTGAAAACACTACTTCAAACCTTACGTTTAATCAGTCAGTTAGTGGAGAAGCTATAAAGTTTGGACATACCAGAATTTACATAGAAGATGGTCTCCAGTGAAAGCTAATTGGCCTTGAATTACCTCTACAGAAAAAAACCCTGTAAAATAGCAGTTTCCAAGTGAACGGTATGAAATCAAAGAACTGTAAAAACAAATAACATTGTCTGCAAGGATTGTGAAACTTTGTTCCCAGACAGTGTAACTTCTCATTTGACCTGTACATATCCCACAGTCAAACATGAAGGGCTTTGGACTCTAATACCATCTGTGGGAATGTGATCCCTTGGCTAGTTTGCAGCTGTTCAGCACTCTCTCAAGATACACTGGAATTTCTAAGTTCAATTGAACTAGGCAGTGAAAATAAGTGTGAAGGGTTTTAATATCGATCTATGAAGATTATAGTGTTCATAGGCAAATAAACACTCTTGTGTTATGTTTTCTTGCACAAAGGGCAGAGCATAACATGCTTTTATTCTAGGCTGAGGAAAACTGTAGTGAGAAAGAACAGAAGGCAAGTCCCCAGGACAGCACGGTGTGTTTGTCTGCACATGCATGTCTGTCAGTCTTTTGCAAATGGTTGCAGACACTCTGAAAACAAAAGTAGTTGTTGAGCTCTGCACACGGGAGGGTTCTTACAATCGTAGAGATGCAATCCATTGAAACTAATGGGCGCTTGCGGCTTGGGCTGCATAATCCGTACAGACTCACACCTTAAGACATCCAAAAATATATTTTCTGATCTCCTCAGAAGACCCCCCCCATTTTAGGCTGTTGGGTAATGAGGGTGAGTCAGCCACATTAGGGCTTCTATTCATCCTATTTCATTGTGCTTAAGCAGGCAATAGCTACTGGAATTGTACAGCCCATCTCTGCACTAACTCAGTAGCACTGCTTATTTCTCCATCTCTTTTTAAAGCCTGTGCAAAAGTAAACCTGCTGGGATTGTACATTAGTTTTCTTTTCACTCCATAAGCTGTCCCTTTCCCAAGAAGCCCAGCACCTTGCTGCTAATCGGGTCATATATACAGTATAAACTAGAACTGTAGGAGATTCTGTAGAAAATCTGCCATTAGTTTTTTATGGTTTTCTAGCACTTTCTTGATTAAAGAGTTCTGTCAGAAGAGCAATGGTCCTAGAGGCATCTTTCCTTAGGGGCCTGTGAATACTAATTCCTCTTCTTAGCACCCGGATCTGGTATCTCCTTTTCTGTATCATGAGTCCCGCATGTTTAGCACATTACAAGTTCTGTTTGAATTGAATTGGTATTTCTGCAGCTGCATCATGTGATCATCAACATTAAAATGGTTGTTCTAGGATTAATAGTTCTTTCTCTACCTTTTGGACTGGAGCTTCCTTTTCCAGGAGGGGCAGGAAATCACATCCTGTGCTTTACATTTGCAGCCTTGGCTCCTTCCCAAAAGAGAGCTGATGCTTGCAGCTTGGTAAGATTGTTCAGAGAAATGGAAAATGTGCTGTCCCCCAGTGGGAGGGGGTGTGAGTCCCTGTGATCACAGGGGAACCAGCCTTTCGATTGGGCTCCGCTGACTTCAATGTAGCAATGTCTCCTGGAGCAGGGACGGCATTTCCTGAATTCCAGTTAGTGCAGAGTGCAGCCAGCTGGGTCATGGCCAGGGGTATGGCTCTCATTCGGCCCCATCCAGACAGAAATATATGTGCATGTGCTGCACAATGCAGGTGCAGAAAGTGCAGTGCTGCCAATCAAATGTGCTGTGCCTCTGCAGTGAGCTTACTACAGTGACTGTTGGTGCAGGATTTCTGGATGGCAAGAGCCTGTTCAGAGTTGAGAAAAACTGCAGATAGTGGGGCTGCCTGTCAGACTGGGTTATACATACACATTAGCATCCTTCTGACACGAAGCTTGACAAGTATTCATGTCTCGTTGGCCTCCAAAGTTGAAACTGAGACAAACTGAAGAGGCTCCTCTTGGTATTCGGAGCTCAAGAGATTGTGAATGTTTCTTCACTCTCACCATTGCTACTTGGCATGTTAGCGAGGCCCCACAGGCTCCTCTAGTAAAGCACTGAGGACACAAACTCTTCCCTCGTGAAGCACATGATGTCTCTGTACAGCACAGCCTCTGCCTTTCCAAGTGGCTGCTTACTAGCTATAGTTCTCTCTGCTTTGCTCAAAATCTGCTGTTGACACAAGCCTTTATCTGTTATGGATGAGCTAGATATTCTGTGTTTGTTTGGCAGCCTGATAGTGTGGTATGAGATAGCTTCTTTACTGTTGCTGGGATCATCTGAAATAACTTTCCGCTCCAAACCAGGACACTGCTTTCTGTACACATCTGTAACTGGTCTTGTTGCTACACACTTTGTGTAGGCTGCTGAAGAGGAGAGGCAGCACTGCAGAGGGAACACAGCCTTGTTGCTAGTAGACAGAGAGGCAGAGACACCAGTTTTTGGGTGCAGAGGGAAGCCATTTAATGGCTCCGTGCCTGGCAGGAGCCCACATCATGTCTGTGATGCATGCCTCTGTCACATGGTCCCCACATGGGAATGTGGAAGAGGTCTCCTTCACCAAATTCAGTGTGGAGCCACATCCAGTGCCAGTTTTGGCTGTTCATCATGTTGGGGTTTTAGACTGGGCTGTGGATTCTTGAAACTCGGAGTCCCAACCAGGGATCAAAGGGTGTATTTTAACCACCATTTCATTTTGATCAACTCTTCATCTTGTATTTGCTTTTTATCTTTAGTGGCACCAATGTTCATTTGATTAATTGTCCCCAGTATTGGGAACAATCCATAGTGGGATGGAGGGGGAGCAGAAGTAGATAGGAAGTCATGATGAACTCCAGGCTGTGCAGTAGGTCAGCAGAATAACAGTGAGCCAAGCCTTGATCCCAGTGCTTTGGCCAATGAGTGTCCCTGTCTCTCTCCAACCTCAGTGGATAGTTTCAAAATTCTTTGCTGGTTTTCCTTACCTAAATCTCTTTGACTTCTCAATTTTGACCTGAGATAGCCCCACTACAGCATGACCACCTAGCACTGTCTTTGCTATGGACTGCTTTGAATGTGACACCTCCAGTGCTCATAGTGCTCCAATGGAGTGGGCTCCAATGCTCACAAAAGTGTTCCTTGAAAGTAGAAGAGCTGCAAGGCTGAGAAACTTAACAATCAGAGAGCTTAGTGAGAAACCAAGTAAGGAACTTCACCAAAAAGCTGTGTGCCCTCTGCAAAACAGAGCAGAGCACACAGAACACTACAAACAGCCGGGCTTTTGGATGCTGGTGTGTGCTTTTAGTTTAACCTGATGAAATGCAACAGGATAGAGAGGAAATGAAAGAGTTTGTACAAACTATAGGGGCAACATATGGCAGACTGGGGATGGGGAGACCTTGGAGAGCAGTTTGTGGCCGCAAAGATACTCAGCCTGTTTTACAGCACAGCTGCTCAGAACAAAAGAGTCTGTCTGGATCGCTTGTGTGTTAGCTAATGCTGGTGACAGGAAGTTTGGAAAATGTCTAAAATATTGCTCATTAAATGGGCAAGTGCAGTGCTCAGGTTTGAAACATACTGATCAAATATGTTGGTCATAACGGACACGCTTATGAGATGTGTCAACAATTTAAAGGAGTGGGTGCGAAAGCAGGGAAACAGCAGAACCAGAATAGCAAAAGGGAGCAATGTGTTGTTGCTTAAGGTTGCACAGTACCCTTTCAGGAGAAATTTTTCCAGCTTGTGTAAATCCCTGGAATTGGAGAAGGCAGAGCAGAGAGGGTATATATGGATGAGCCATATGAATGGACCTCAGAGTACCTCGGTTTGGATTCTTGGAAAGTGCGTCAATGAAAATACCTTTTTCTGGAGCTGGAAAGTTGCAAGGAGCAGATGGTTATTGTGAGTTTCGTGAGCAAGATATGCCCTGACTTTGATAATCCACAGATCTAATGGAGTTACTGTAATTCAGAACTGATGGTGCAAAATTTATTGATAAGTTGTATGAAAGTGTAATCTGGGAAATAAGTTCTTCTGTTGAATGGCTCTGCACATATACAAACAGGGATCAGTAGGATCCATTGTATTTATATATTTAGGCTGAATTTGCTGAGGGGAATGAAATAGTATCATCAGGTGAGGCAAATATTTTCAGTAATGCTTGCAGGATTGTGAGTTTATTCTTTCCTGGCATTCTTAAAATAATTGTGGATGAAAGGAGTATTTGAGCACTGCTGCTACTTTGAGTGCAGCAAACAACCCTACTGTTGGGGAAAATGAACTTCTGAAACTGGTATAAAAATGAAAATTTTCTCAACACTTTGTTATAGTCATACAAGGAAAGTTAACTGCCTGAGAGTTTGTCTTGCCCTGTACAGTAGCATGGTAAAATCACTGGCAATTTGTACCTTTGGATACTAAGTAAAAATGTATCTATTTCCTATTATTCTTGAAGTAATAGATGTTTCCCCTTGCACAGAAAGTTTAGAGCTTTCTGCAGAATTACCATCACATTGCTGCCCTCGTATTTTTACAGATGCACAGCAATTTTGAACATGCAGTCTCTCTGGATGTGGAGGCAGGCAGCCGCCCTCAGCATCTTTGCTGAAATTTTGGCTCAGTGTGACCCTGCTTATTTTCAGAACCCATGCACATAAAAGTGCCCATTGCTATGACTCCAGCTCCTGGAAAGGGCTCCTACTTAGAAGAATTATCAGTATGTAATGAGTGAGGACTGCTTTACCCAGACTAGCTTTGATCTTTGCTCAAGAACTGATTCAGGATAATAACAGGCTGACATAAAATACAAATGACCAGTTTGCAAGACAAAGATGATTGCTTGTGTAGAGCTTTGGCTACCATGCAATTAATTTCTTTTCATAGACATGCAGCTAATATGTAAGAGTCATTTGCAAGATATTTCTGATTTACATAGTGGCCCCACCTTTCCTGCAGCCCACACTGAAAAAGCTGGATTGGCTGGAGGTTTACAATGATGATAGCAATGAATAATACATAATCTGCAATCTGGGCTCCTTTAGCCATGTTATTTGCAGGCCGCAGTTTTTTTCACCACCCCCCGTGGGCTTTTTGCACCCTTGATTTTACAGCATTTGCGGAGTCTGTTACGGTCAGTATTCAGTTTTGGCTGTGAGTTTGCCATCTAGTGGCTACTATAATAAAGTCCGAATAAGCCCCTTGTTAAAACTGGCTGTGTTTTAGGTTGTCCTGTTGCTCACGCTGGACAGGAGACAATGGCAGTAAAAGCCGACTGACATCTCCCTGACTTAATCTTCTGTGGCACTGGGTGCAGCTCACAGCTCCACTGTCCTTTGACTTAACAGCCATCTGACATTTAAGCTTTGCTTAAAGGTGAAGCATGCTGTCAGGCCAAAGAGGTCCCAGGCTGAAGTCTGGAGTTTGGAAGCATTTGTGTCAGGTTTAGCCCTCTAGAAATAGGAGCCAGCTCCATACACAGTCCTGCTGTGCAAGGGCTGAAGCACTGAGGTTTTCTGCCCAGCCTTAGCAGCGTCTCAGCCTGGCTGCACTTTCCTGGAGCTGAACAAATTCTTCACGTTGTACATATTTAGCAGGTAATTGTTCAAGTTATTTTTCTCTGTTTTGATCTGGCCTTGTGAATGAGAGTAAAGCTGTTGTGTTGCTGCCACTACCGAAGTTTCATGCCCCAAGGAAATGCTTCTCAGGCTGGTGCTTTGGTCTGTGCTTGTGTATACAAGAAGTGAGAAAGACCCTATCTCTAGTCCCTTCTTAAGGGGGAGGTAACATGAAATTCTTTATTTGAAGCAGCCATTGCACTGGAGATATCATACTTGGGTGGGAATAGGGAGGAGCACATATGCAAAGAATAGATATTAATTTGGGTAAAAAAAAGAAAAGCATTGCAGTAATCTCCTCTGCCTCTTTCCCCACTGGGGTTTTGCAGGAGTTGTAGTTGCTTGTGTTTGCTGTCCCAGGTACCAGAAGAAATCAGGTGCTACTCTCTCGTGCATGTCTGCTTTGTGCCTGACTTTCTCTTCCATGATCTCATGTGTGAATCAAAGCTTGCCTACAGGTGGTGATCGAGCCCGAAAAGGCTTATCACTTACCAAGCAACCGTCTGCAATTATTTGTTTGTCCTCTGTAGCCAGCTTAGTTACTTATTGATATCTAATCTTTGTCTCACCATGTTATAATGAAAAGGAAGAGATAAAAGCCCCGTTCTTGCTTGAAGTGCCAAATTAGCTAAGAATGGTGACACTCTGCTACTGTTCTCTTGTTTGCTCAGATAGAAAGGCATAAACCATTGCTCTTTATAGGCAGGGGTAGCTTGTTATCTTGGGACAAGGCTGTTTCTAATGCTTGAACTGTGAGCCAGAAGCATTTGAAATATTTACTAGACAGTTAAAATACAGGAGATGCTGCCTTGCCGAATCAGGCATCACATCAGGAATCAGCATGAAGGAAACGTTTCCTCCAGGGTAGCTGCAGTGGAGCCTAAAGCAAGTAGCAAGGCCGAGGGTTTGCTTTCGGGAGACAGGTCCTAAAGCACTTGTAAAATCTCGTGCAAGAACAAATACCCATCATCTGATCTGAGGCAGCATGGCGTTTGTGGAGTGAGTACAGAGGCCCAGAGGGCACCTCTGAGCTCAGAGATGTCAGTGCCTGCTCTTGCCAGGAGCCTACACAGTGTGCTGCAGCAAATGCAAGGTGAGGGGGCACTTCATCTCAGCATCTTCTGGGAGGTGGAGGCAGGGGCTCCTCCAGGCCCAGTCTAAGACTCTGGACCTTCCCTCCTGGTTGTGCCTTTCAGTAACAGTTGTGCTTTGGAGGATTAGAAAAGAACCTGCCATGAACTACTAATTCACCCATTACATTGGACAGCAGAATGACTGTTCAGGTGCCCTCAAAGTCTCTATTATGAGATGGCTGCTTGAGAATTACTCGTAGGTGGGAGGGGGAACTTGCCAGTCTTCAGTCCACAGCAGGACACAGATTTTTGACTATATAGTTAATGTCTGTTCCTTTTAGTAACAACATTAAGGCAAGTATCTTTGAGATAATAACTTGGGCCATGTACTTCCCTTTCCCTGCATTCCCCTGCAGCAAAAAGAAACGGCTGTTGAAATATTTTTAGTTATAATCTGGTGGACATGAAAAAAACCATGTGTCTGTGCACACATTTTACTGTCTTCATGGTTGCATTTGTGCCTACAGCCAGACCGCCTAGTGCTGGGAGCCCATCAGATGGCAGCAAGGCAGGGCTGATGGCTGACTGGGGTAAGCACTGAAGTGGGAGGTGTCCAAGACACATTTAGCTCATGCAGGCAGTAGTAATGGGTGACTCAGCAAGTGGCTTCCATTTCTGCCGCATGCAACTTCCCAGGACAGCAAGGACAAAGCCCCACGAAAGCTACAACTGTGAGAGGTGGTGGAATCTGCACCCCATCCCGATGGCACCCCTCTGTCCTGTCTTGTCCAGCCACTAAAGCTCTCATTGCAGAGGTGCCTACTTGTCCCTGGCAGTCTGGTTACACAAGGTTCTAGTTTGGGTCCTGCTGCAAATCAGGGTTTAAAACCCCTGGGGATTTTTTTGTGTGTGTGAGTGTGTATTGTAAAATGATGTCTGCAGACATTCTAAGCAGACCACAGCATTTTGATGGAAGCCAGGGTTTGAATCAAAACCACCTCATTTCCCTCCATACCCTGTCTCCCTGTCAGACTTGTCTGGATCCCATTAGAAATGTGTTAATCAGAGAAAAATGACATATGCATCTACTCTGAGGTACACGCTCTGAGTATGACATTGAGAGAGACCCAATACTCCATTCTTCAGGAGAAGGCCTGTGCTCCTGCTGTAAATGCAGGGAGATTTGAGATTCTCTTTAATTACTGGGAGTCTGGTGATAACCTCCGCAATGGCTAGCATAGTTTCCTAGCCCTATAGCTGTCGCATTAGTGGTTGTTATGTTTCTTTTATTTGGCTTTGTTACGTGAAAACAATAGTTAATACTTCTGTTAGGAGGGAAAGCTTAACTTTTTTTTTTCCCCTGGCAAGAGGAAGAGTGATGTTGGCAAAAAGTTTTCTAAGCTGTTCCTGAAGTGTGGCATGGTCACGAACCAAGGACTGTTTGGTATAGAAGGTATCACCAGTTGGCACAATTACATGTAATATTTGAAATATTTTCTTATAGGTGTGAGAGAACTGTCAATCTTGAACACCCATGCTCCTGTTCTTCAGGGTTTTGGGTAGAGACAGCAGTGAGAGCAGGAGCAAGGTTTGCTCTCTGACTTTGCCTCATTATTCCTGAGGCAGAACTGTTCTTGGGAACAAGGTGCTCAAATCAGGCTGTGATTGCTGGAAGAGGGCTCACTGGTGTCCTGTTGGTAGTGCAACTAAGTCCTGCAGTATTTGGTGGGATTTTTTCTTCCAGATGCTGAAAGAAATGGATTTTTGTGCAACTTGAGCTCTCATTTTAGAAAAGATATTTCTAATCTTTGTGGTTATGCGAGGACTTTTTAAAACATGAAATGAATGCAGCCGAATGGATCAGAAACCAGAAAGCAAAGAAAGGGAAACCAAAGCATATCTCTCCTCTTTATCACATGATCGGTTTGGGGAGGAAGAATGAGTCATTATTTTTTAGCACATGAAATTGGCAACGCACGCTGTGATTACCCCTGTTCCAAGCCTGCTTATATGCACAGATAAAATGAGCTACACTTGCCCAGGCTCTGTGGCACTGATCTGTACTCCACTGGGAGGCTGAAGACACCGGCAATTTTTTGGTGAGAGGTGGGAGAAGACAATATGCCCAGGAACTGCACTGGCTGTGGCGCTTGTCCCTGGGGCTGGAGTCAGATGGACACTCCCCATCTGTGGAACGGTGCTAATCGCTCTGCATCCCCTCCATGTGCCTACACATGCACACGCTGAACCCCATGGGCTGCTCGTGCTTGTTTTTCAAGCCTCCTTCTCAATGTGTCTAACCTATTTAGGAGTCAGTAACTTGGAAGAAATTTTAATGTTAGTAGTTTAAGACTCAGGGCTCTCATTTTAATTACTCTGTGTTAGTCAAAATTATCTGGCCTTCTGAGGCAGATAAAATCAGAGCAAAGACAGATACGCAGGAAGAGCAGGCTTTTAAAGTTAGAGTGCAAGTCGTTTCTTCAGTATAAGCTCCCCCTAGAACTAAGAGATGGAAAAATCCTGCTGGGCTGGAAAGCACTGTAGTTCATCAGGATAACTACACAGATGGTGAGAAGACAGAGGTGGAGGCTTCTTATCTGCTCTGTTTACAGCCAAGGTCAGGAGCAGAATGTTTTTCCCTCTCCTTGGGGTTTAGTGGCTGTATAAGCTGCATGTACCCCACTTTCCTAGCAAGGGGCCCTGTTTGTCAAGGCGGTAGGAGCCCTTGGAGGACCCTTTCTTGGACTCAGAGAAAGGTCCCAGAGAGCCCAGAGCTGAAGCAGCATTTTAGGTTGTAGTTTCCAGATTCATCAGCTTCTGCTTTCACTCTTGGTGCTCACAGTTTTAACTTTTAAAACTCTGCCACTTTATGGTCTCCACCTCTGAGATCCCTATTATCCCTGTTGTGCAATTACTGTAGATCAGAGTTGAATCTATTTTTACCCTCTTGTTTTTCCCTTCAGTTTGTAATGCCTCTGGGAGTGAGTTCTGGGAAGAATCTGCTTTGGTTTTAAGCTGTATGGTGCCGCCTCCTCTCCCATTATCACTCTCTGGTTTCAATGGCCCCATTGTGCTGTCTGTACTGGCACTTTGCTTGGTTTGAAGTGTGGGTAAGAAGTTGCTCCGTCCCTCTAGTTTTATTCTGTCACTCACAGCACTGACCTTCTACCCTGGAGCTCTTTGAATGGAGCGGCTATTTCTCCTGCCTGCACACCTGACAGCACTCGAAGTGGCAGGTACAAACTGCCACGAAGCTTTCCTGCAGTCCTGCCAACACCTGCTCTCACACCGCTGTGCCTGCTTTGCCTTACTGTAGTGCTTCTTTCTTGGCTGAGAGGAGTCGTGGATCCTGCGGATCCTGCGTCTTTAGTACTTTGGCACATGAGATTTCTTTCAGGACTTTTTCCTTGTGAAATTTTGGCTTCTGCCACTGATTGAGAAAGAACACGAAAAAAATTTTGATGATGCAAAAAATGCTGAATTATTTTAATGTAATTACTTTCTGACTGCATTAAACCCTTTCCATTGTGCATTTCTCAGGCTTTATTGAATTCCAGCCAATTTCCTTCAGCTTTGTCTCATTTTCCTTCAAAGTCGGCTTTTCTCAGCTCCAAGATATTTGTGTTGCTGCCCTTTCTGCAGACCCTCATCTGCATTTCAAACCTGGTGAGAGATTGCCATCCCTGTATCTTAGGTATCTCTGTAGTCATTTAGTACACCTGGCTCACATCCAGCCCTTGGATGCAGAATTGTCTCTGATCTGGCTGACAGTGTAAAGCAGCTGCTCCCCTGTACTATCCCCAGGAGCACAGTCCCTTCCGTAAGTGTCCCGTTATTTCCCAAATGAAGTAAAATCCCCCCTGGACCACACTGCTTGCCCTGTTGACAGACCTCCCAAGTCTTTTCCCCTTCCTTTTCTTTTCTTGCCCAACTATCAATCGTGTTGTCTGGTCCTTTCTTCAGATGCTGAAAATCTGTGCCCATATGCTAGCTGCAGCCGTGGGTAGTCACGTAAGTCACAGGGTGGTGTGTGCTTGCTGGTGGGGCAGTGCATGCACGGAGACAGGGCAGATTCTGAATCTTTGTATAATCAGACAGTTGGATGCACTTCAGATGAATATTAAGATCTTGACGTGATCACTGGGCTAATGAATTGCAGTTCTAGCATTTCCTGCAGAAGTGTCACAAACATAATGGCGACAAAATTTGCTTAAAATTTGTTTTGAACATATATGGCATTTTTCTCTTAGTTTACTCAGTTCTGTTTTTTCCTGCATCTTATTTACTTTGGACTGTGAAACTACACTAGTTATTTTCACTTTTTTTTTGTTTTAAATAAATTTCATTTTACTATTCTGCAGACAGAATGATACCACAGACTGTTTTCTTTACTTCCTGGAGACATTATACTATTAAAGCTTTCTAAAACTTTTGCTTTTTATTGGTTTTGTTTCTACAAAAGCTTGGACTTGAAGCTTACAGCCACCATTCAAAAGTGGGGTATTAATTGTGACCAATGTGCACTATGCTGAAATTAAGAGTGGGATTAGATGGGGAGAGTTTTCAGTATACTCCGAGTGCACAAATCCTGCTAAACTCTTATAGCGCTGATCTCTTCCTGGATGTCTCCCTAGAATTTCTGCCTGCCTCCCTTGAAGCACCTTTCCTGAGTTAGATCTGTGCCCCACAATCGCGCTGTTTCAAATGGCAGCATCCCATCCCCCTGAAGTTGTCTTACAAAGCTATTCTCAATCTAGCAGCGTTAGCC
This sequence comes from Fulmarus glacialis, assembly GCF_000690835.1. NCBI lineage: Eukaryota > Metazoa > Chordata > Aves > Procellariiformes > Procellariidae > Fulmarus > Fulmarus glacialis. Next base: position 65,855 of record NW_009204250.1, read on the forward strand.
CACGTGATGGGTGAATCCAGGTCAGAGAGCATGGTCCCTTCACATCTGCTCGATGCTTGCTGCTGACATTTTCATTCAGCCTGCCTGTACTGGGCAGCGATGGAGGTCTATAAAGGGGGGACAGAAACATCTTTCTGCTGGGGGAGGACAATGACAGGACCTCCCAGTAACTGCAGCTGTGTCGGGGCTCTGAATACAACGGGCCACTCTTGGCAGTGCTACTGAGGTCTGGCTCTTGGAAAGCAGCACTGTGATTCAGCTGTCACTCAGCTCCCAGCAAAGGGAGCTTTGAAAAGGCGCCTCTGCTGCTCTCCTGGAGTAGCAAATATTTCCTAGGCCTCTGCTGCTGAATGGGAGAGATTGCCATTGTCCTCCTTCCCCTCTCAAGCTTGCTGGGCTTGCTATAAATGGGCCTTTTGCAAGGGAACAATAAGCCCAGCAAAGGGTCCAGGTTGCACATGTCTGAGCAGTGAGAACACTTGAGCACTTTTTCATTGGCTCCTGTGATGTGAAAAGCTGTGCTGCCGACAGGGCAGGTTTATTTTCCAGCCACAGCTGTGGGTTTGTTTTCTCTCTCAGGTTGCACTGCTCTGGGTGTACATCTGCATGTTTCAACTCATTTCCTAGAAAATATTTTCACCCCAAGATTTCCTTTGGCCTCAAATCTGTTTCCTTTTGCAGCTCGAGCTCTGTGATGTGTTTGCAGTGAAACCCACAAGCCAGGTGGGACCATCCTGCTTTCACATTTCTCTGCTGTGATAAACTTTGCCTTAGGTTTGATAGAATATCCCCAAAGTTGTATTGCCTTGTGGTTTTGTGGCAAAACCACACACATCTCTCTGATTCAAACCTGGCTGAAAAGCCATGGCTTGGGCTGAGGTTCACAATTAACTTTGGGGTTAATTCAGCTAGAAGATTATGTTCCTTAGTAATCTGTATGGAGCAAAAGGTACAATTTTCTGCCTGGACCATGAGGGACCACAGAACATTTTCTAGTTTTGCTCTGACCTTCTCGTGAAACTTTCAGCATCACAGAATTACATGCTGCTTTTTGAATATGACTGATACTATTCCTGCCCTCTTCGCCCCCAGCTGAAATAATGATTTTTATGAGTACAGCATTGACTTGCAGGCACGTGTAAGTATACTGAAGCTTTTATTCATTGGGAAGAAGGACTAGGTCCTACCAAGGAAGAAATGGGTTTGGTCTCCCATTGGAAGAAGTATTCTGTCCAGTGGAATACAATAAAGACTCTTATCACAGAGAGGCAAATATGAACATGTCATGTTACAATCTTCTCATCTGAAAACCAGAAATATACCCATAGTGATCTTTGGGTCACTTCGAAAAATGTCTTTTAGTTTTTAAACCCCACCCAGATCTCAAATACAGAATAATGTATTCACTTCCTCCCCACTTTTTAGGGGGTCTTATAGTAATGACCTGTCTAAAAATGATGTAAGACAAAGGAACAGCATTTGGCGACTCACAGTATTCTTACTCCCCTAGAGCGTGGCTGACATGATTTGCTTTGTTTCCGGACATTGCATGTATAGATGCCTGAAAGAATAGAGAACTTTTCGGTATATATAATCTCTGCTTACATACGCCTACAAATCAATGTCAGCTTTTATTTAAAAATACCATCGGAAAAATTAATTCTTTGTTTTTTTCAGATATTCTATGGTCTGATTTTCCTCCTGTGCTAGCTTACACTAGTGCAATTTGCACTGGTGCTTTTCTTGATTTAGGCCTGTCTGAGTGAAAGGAGAATCAATGCTTCCTTTGCAAAATGACTCAGACTGCAGCCTGGCCACACTACCCCGTCATCAAGAAGTTTGCAGAATTGAGGTGACCACACACTGGCTGCAAGTCCAGGAGTTTTGCGCTGTGGCTTGTCCTCCAAATGCCAATGAGGAAAATCTCTTTGGAAGTTTCTGCCTTGCTCATCCCATTTACTGAAACTAAATTTCAAGAAGTTAATCGGGCAGAGAGTGCAAAGGATGAAATGTTAGAAATCGAATTAATGAAGCTGAATCACCAATTTGTGACCTAGAAGACTATTAGGAGTGATCAGAATTAATTAACTCTCCTTTGCAATGCTTCAGAGGAAGCCGGCAAGCTAGGCATGGAGACACAAACGACATCAATGGGATCTGACTACCTGGACCGTGTGAAGCAATGCAGCAAGGCTGCGCTCTGGCCCGAGCCTGGGCTCCAGGGGCTACTCATGGAGCACAATTAGCAGAAGCAGAAGGGAATGTTGCCATGGTCCCTTCTTGTGTCCTGCTCTTTCATGCTTATTCAGGGACATGTGGATGAAGCTGTGAACACACTGTCTATGAAGAAGTAGCAGTCCTGTTATCTGTGATGGAAGTGTATGGAAGTCTAAGGGGCTGATTGGTGGGATTTTGAATTTTCTAGTGGAATGATACTGACAATTCACAGGAAAGGTCTCATGACAGCTCCTATTCTATGAATTTGTTTCTTTGACTCAAGCTCTGTTTGCATTACTCTTCTTGCTCTTCTTTCTAGTGATCAGTATTGAATTAAAAAAATCTCACAGCAGTATGAACGTTCAGGAGGGAGACAGGAGCCCCTGCTCTTCCTCAGCACTTGCTTTTCTGACTTGCAATGGTGTAATGACATACAGGTGCTTTGTGTCAGGATGGCCCTAGCGAGCAGGCACAGGAAGGGCCCCCTGCCTGGCCGAGAGGCAAGGATCTGTCCATATAACAAAATTATTAACAGCTTGATTTCGGATTGTTAACTGGCATGTGGTACTCCCAAACCGCCCTTCCCAGCTGATGCAGATAAAGCAGGAAGCTGTGCAGCTCCCATCGTCCATAGGACGTGCATCTCATCTCTCCATGGACGCTGCACTGAGATGTTCCCTTGGAGCAGCGTGTGGGAGAGGCTGCAGGACTGGGCCGCGTTGCTCTGTGCTGCAGCATGGACTGGTTGCCTTATTTCTGTCCTGTCCTGTGATTTTTTGTGTTACGTGTTAGCATCAGCCACGGACAATGGCAGGTTTGAGGTATCCGATCGAAAGTGGCACTCACAATAGGGGCCACCTCACGCTACATCTCAAAAGCCTGGCAGCAATCACCAGAAGCAGGGAAACTGCAACACAGTATCTTGCTGATATTTTGCTGATTTAATCAAAACCAGGATTAAGTCCTAAACACTTCCAGGGAACGATGATACACGTATCAAGCTGTAGCTTATTTTCTTTGAAAGGTCAGAGTTTTAGACAGCTCTGGCTGATAGTTGCCAAAATAAATTGCTCATTTGGGATACTCAGTGATACGCAGTCAACTTACCAATTGATTTGAAGTGAATGTGAAAGGCAATACCTACTTTTAGTAATTCTTGAGAATTTTAAAGAAAATTAGTATTTTCCTCACCATTCTTTTTAGGGCAAATATGGAGAAAGAAGATACCTAATCATAATTATTTTCACTAACTAGAACTGCAGTGTTACTTCTTGAGTTGATACACTCTTTTTATACACTAAACAGCCCATGGGAGGAAGAAAGGGGAGGGAAAGCTTGGTGAAGAGATGGCTTCACTTCTTGAATAATGCATTGTTTAGTAAATTGACTGTCCGATCAGGAAATAGTCCACTGTATATGATCAACATCGACATTGCTAGCTGGACAACTTACAAAGGAGTATTTTGGAATTAATTTGATGATTATGAAAATGTCTTGGATCCTTTGCTGAAGGCTAAATAAACACAATTAAAATATTCTTAGTTTTCAATGTGCTTTGTTCAGTTCATTAAGTGTAACTAGAGCTTCCAGTTATCTGCATTTAGTTTTTCAAAAAATTGGAGGGTATTTTTAGAGCAATGTAAAGCTTATTGCTAATTACACCTGGGGGGAAATCTCATTAGATATTCATTTGCTTTCAGAGTTTAAAACAATTCTAATGAGCTGCATTAGTTGTGATAACACTGACTGACTCTCTCTTGTCTGCTCCCCCTGGCTTGTCTGAAACAAACAAAGCTTCATTGGAGCCTGTAACTCAGCAAATGTGACCTTGGCTGTCTTTGGGGTGGAGGGGGAGGGAAGTGTAGTCCAGAGGACAAGGAGACAGTTTGCTGCAGTAAGGACTTGGAGCTGGAAGTGGCAGATGACCTTGCAGCCAGAATGCCGGACCAGGTGAGACGCGCTGTCCCGTCCCTGGCTGCACCACTGGCTACCAGCGCAGTGCTGGGCAGTGCCCGGCAGTGCCATCTGCTTTTCCAGCGTTTCCTGCCACTTCTGCTGAACTGATGTGTTAAGAACTTGGCAAGGCCATAAGAGGCAGCCAAGCAAGCAACTGTGAGAGGCCTGACCTACTTTCTTCCCATACAGAATGAACCTTCCTATAGGCCATGCCTGGCCAGGAGCCCTCCGACTCGGAGGAATTCAGGAAAACCCAGAGGAGCCACTGTTTCCTCTTGACATAGCTGCTGCTCACAGTAGCCTGCAGTGTAGAGCTTTGTCAGCTGGTGTGTCTGCCTGGTACAATGCCATGAAGAGCTATCAGCTTGGTTCTCAGTCCTCTGCTCCACCAGCTGCCAGAAGGATTGCTGTTTTACCACTATTTATCCACCAGATTGGAAGGGTTTCTGGTGAGGAACTGTCACTGCCTTGGATGACCTAAAACCAGGACAATGAAACAGCTCAAGCTGAAGTGAAGAGTTGGCTTGCCTTAGCTAGTGCGAAGAACATTGAAGTAGAGCAGATAGAGCAGAATAATTTTACTTCTCTCTACATCAGTATATTTTGGATGAACTGGGCAGCCTGTGAGGAATTCAGTCTTTGCACTGGACACGTAAATTATTTAGGCTGATTTTTTTATCTCTCCCCACTAAGCCCCAACAATGACTCAAAACCAAGAACAACTTCTGCCCCAAATAAGTTTTGATCTTGCTCCTTTCCATTTTACAGGCATAGCACCTTTGTCCAGGGCAATGTGAATATATAGAGGATAAAAATTACAACCACTCCACACAACTTACTGTAACTAGCCCATGCAATCATTTGAATGGGTTTAAGTCAGCTCTTTCTAATCACGCAAAACAACATAGTGGCCTGGGAAAATACATGTTTATGTGGCTATGTAAGCAACATAGGATATTCATCTCCTCATCTGGCATGCAAGGAAGGAAGCTGCTTGTGCACACACATATCTCTCTAAGTGGCATAGCAGAAAGGTGACTGTGAGCCGAGACACTCCTCTGGAGACCAAGGAGACTCAATGTGGATGTAAAGTGGGACATTGAGACAGGTTTACTGCTGCTTCGAGGCAGAGGCTATGAATTGAGAGGCAAGATAATGGTGTAGGAGTGATCACACACAGAGCAGGATATATGGGATTCTTTGGTAATTGGGGACATTTTGGCATTGGAGCTGAGCAGGGTGAGAACAAGCTGGCAGAGTCTGCATGTCAGCAAGAAGAAAAGGGCTGGCGGCAAATATGGAAGCTAATTTTGTTTTAATCTATTGGTGGTGGAGTAGAGAAGGGGCAAGTAGAAATACCAGGCTTGGCTACTGGCAGAAAGAATACACCTGAGTCAGAGAAGAGCTGCCTGGACCAAAGTTGTAAGTAGAAAGGTGGAAACCAGACTTTATTCCTCAAAGGAAAAGAGAGCACAGAAAACGAAGCTTTCAGGGAGCTGGAGGGTGTGAAGTGGATGGTTGGTACCAAACCCCCTACTCTATGGCTCTCTTATTAAAGAGGTTAAAGGAACGGTGGGTCTAAATTGGAAAGGTTTTCACAGGCACTTCACAGAGCTGAAGTGTTTTGCAGGAGATTCCTCAAAGGTGGAAGGCGGACAGCCTCCCACCATTATTTAAGGAACGACCCAGATGTGCACCAGGGTCTTGCAGGGAAGTTCGTTTCCCTTCAGGTGAAGACAAGTCTTAGAAAATGTTTTAATAGATGAAAGGTGGCCTGTTGAGAAACGCACAGCTTGACCAAAGATAGCCAGTGTGGTTTCCGGAAAGGACCTTTTCTGCCTCGCTAACTTTTGGAAATTTCTTTTTTTAGAACATACACTCCTGTCGGCATAGACAAGAGGCTAAGCAGCAGTCAGGAGAGGCTTGGATCTTCAGACAGTGTTTGACAGGGTCCCACGTCGGAGGTTAATGTCTAAAGGTGGGGAGTTGGAAAGGGGAAGAATTGGCTCACTGATTGAAAATTGGCCAGAGGACAGGAGCAGAGTGGGGAAAGGAGGCATAAATAGAAGCCTTTCAAGATGAAAGACAAGTTAATAAAGGAGCATGTACTGTAGGAGACTGCACTGGCGGATCCTGGTCTTTCTAATAGTTACAGTGTATGAAAGACTTGGCTGAGGACATAGAAGGCAAGATTTCCTAGTTTGCAGATCACATCAGATTTTGGAGGAGTGGTGAATAATGATGAATTCCAATACAGGCAAATTGGAGACCACTTCTAGGCTTTGATATGATGGCAAACACAGACCCAGACAGAGCAATACATTTTATGGCAACATATTTGGTTACTGGTATCTAACTTCTTTTTAAACAGTCTGGGATGGTCATTGGTTTTAATACATCCCAGTAGGCTTTATTTTTTGCCGAGCTGCTGGAAGAGCCTCACAGGGAGTATGCTTAGGTACATCGTAAATTTTATTTTCTCTTTTGGTTGGGGGTAGAACAACTGGACATGTTTCAAAGGGCAAAAGCATCTGAATGGAAAAGAGCAGAAAGTAGGAATGAATGAACTGGTTTAGAAGAAATGTACAGAGAGCTGTTCCTTTCAGATGCAGTCCAAAGTTCAGAATAGTTCAACTGACTTGGAGAACAAACCAAACCCACCAAATCCACATATGTAGTAAAACCCATCTGCCTCAAAATTGAAACGGCATCTTTTCCATATGTCCTGTTCCTGCAGTGGTGAACTATACTAGCCAAGATGAAGCCTTTTAGGAGTAAGATGATTATTTCTCAGTCACACTGCACAGCTGGGAAGGTAATTCATGTGGCTATACATAACCTAAGGGAGCGTGGTTGACTATGAGGGAGCAGAGCTGTCAACCGGTCATAGCTCTCTTGGCTTCAAAGGATCGATGACATTCTCCACTGTCTCAGGATGAATGCTGTGGTGGTGGAAGGAAGACGTATCTGTGCTAGTGCTTAAGTGATATTTCTCTAAGTCAGCTTCAGGTGTTTGGAATGAACCATCAAAAGAAGGGGAGTCTTGGAAACAAAGTACTGCGATGAAAGGCAGCTGTATTCAGACAGGCTGAATGCCGCTCTGGTGCTTCTGCCAAGTCAATGGAAAGCATGATCCCCAAGCCTGAGGTGGGTCCTGTTTGGAGATCTGCTGACATCAACTAGATAAAAGCACTTAGCTTGTGGAATGAGATGGAGTTTAACTGTCTGAATATGGCACAGAGGCTGTCCTCGAGATGCTTCTGAGCTTCTCCCAAAACATCTGTCTGTTTTGAAAGTTAAACCTCTGAGTGTTTTACTTCAATAGCGAAAATGCCCTCGCTGGGGATTTTCCCCAGACCTATTCCTCAGTGTTTATTTCTTGTCCACCAACTAGGCTTGTGTAAATACCTTAGGTAATTTTTTGGGTAATAATTAACAGTGCAGTAGAAATTATATTATACAACTGGTAATGAGCAAATCTTAGACACACTCATACACTAACCAAACCTTGGCAAATTGTAATTAGCTCAGTATTTGATACTTTCTTATTCTGCATTTCATTTTTTTTCCTGAGAAAAAAGCCCTACATAATGAGCTCTTTGAACCTAAATCAAACAACATTTTCAGTGGGGATAGGTAATGAAATGTTAGTCAAACCCATTGCAATGGGCAGATCAATCACTGCCTTGTAAGAACTTAAAAGGAACTCTGAGATAATGGTGGCAGAATGGCTCTCACTGCAAATCTTCCAGGCCAAGCCTTTGTGGGTTGCACAGGTATGTAGTGGAGAGCTCTTTCTTTCAATCCCAGCACGCTTGGAAAAACGAGTTGCCACTTTGCTGAAAGCAATGGGATTGAGACAAGAAAAGCTGCTTTCACATTTGGATCAAGCCAGCAAATTCTCTGTGCCAAGAGGGAACCTGGAATGAGTATT
>NW_009204250.1:73992-109152 GCF_000690835.1 Fulmarus glacialis
ATGCTGAGGGAACTGAATATGTGTGCTTGGCCTCATGGCAACAACAAGGGAGCGTATAAAGCAAACAGTTGTGAGCTACTGAGCTCAGTTGTTCACCAGGGAGATGAACGGTTTGCTGGAGCTCTAGTTTCCATATTAGCATCATACAACAGCCTCATCTATTAGTACAGTGTACTCTCATGCCTGAGATGCTGCTGCAGCACTGAATGACTTCCCAAGACACTAACTTCTTAGTTTCTCAGCAATAAGGCTTTTCGGAAAACAAAATATTGGTCCCCCAAGAAATCAGATATTTCAGAATTTGGGTTTTTTTGTCCTAAATTGTGATAAAAATAAAAATCTTGAAATGCCACATTGGACAAAACATCTGAAATACTTCAGTTGGGAAAAAACCTGCAAACCAGCATTATCATAATGCTGAAATACTCTAATACTGAAACATTTCTGTGCAATAATTTCAAAGTGTCAGAGATGATATATAACAATAAAGTATATAGGGATATAGACTTCAGAATGTAGGAACAAATTGTTCAGAAATATTCCTATTTCAAGCTTTGTTGAACTGCCCGTGTTCCCAGGGAGCACTTCTGTTCTTGATGAAACAGCATTTTCTGATTTTTGACATTCGGTCAAAAGCTTTCTGAGCATCTCTGCTCAGTGAGAGTGGCTGCAGCGAGGATGGGCACAGCTCCTGTCACCCAATTTATTTAATGTTTGTTTTTGCTTCAGCTGTAACCCTGGAAGTCTCTTACACTTGCTCTACCTTTAGCATTATCTCTCTCTGTGTTATTACTGCATGATTTGGAAATTAAATCCAGGCTGTGATCTTCTGTCATGCATGTTGGAGGACTTGCTTTCAGATTAGACAATAGCACTAATGGGATCGATAGCTATTTCAGCCAGTACACTGATTCTCTTTACTGACAGGCACTTCTCACATGTCAATGTGCTACTTCATCTCCTCTAGGTCCACCAGGACACTTCATCTATCTATCTATCTATCTATCTATCTATCTATCTTTTTTGAAAACCTGTTCTGTTGGAGTCTTGAGAGACAAATCTGATGATACGTTTTCGTTTGCTCAGCCATCAGCAGATTTACCCAGTCAATCCCCATCCTGGGAACATATCTCCTCAACCTGCAGGTAATGGTGATAGAGATTTCACATCACCCAAAGCAGCAAGTGCAAAGCAAGACTTGTGTGGTGTGCTCTTTTCAAAATCTTTCTAGCAAACTCGTTCACTTACAAAGAAGCATGCCAGCATGGTCCGAGGCTGTGCTGTACATGCTTTTCAGCTAGGCATTTGTGTACACGCTCGGCAGAAGACCTCTTCCATTCTATTCAAACTCTGATAGGATTCGCATGGGAAAAGCTACCATGAAACTGTCACATACAAGTGGTAGGAGAATCATCCTGACAGATGCACAAACTCTTAGGAATGCCCCAAAAGTTCCCTGGGCAGGGCCTCTGGAACAGGGAAGGGAAGGTGCTCCAGCCAGCTCTGCCAGCTGACAGCGTTGGCTCTACGCGTCCTCTAACAGGACTGCAGAGCATTCGTGCCTGCTGAGCACACAACTTGGGTACCACCATTCATCACCTGTTACCTGCCTGATGAGCCTGTGCTTTGAATTACTTGAAATACATAAATGTGCTGCTGGTAATTTGCTTTTGCTGAGCATTTCCCTAGGGTTCAGATCATTGCTGCTGAAGGTGCCTGTTCCCTGAGGATGAAAGGAGGAGCACCACCCCAAAGGACCCTCTAAGGAGGTGTTATATCTCTGCTCTACCTCCTTTCTTGTTCAGGGATCCTGGTGCAGGTTAATCCTTGAGTTGGGCAGCTTCACCCTTTGTATTTTATTGCCTGGTACACATTTTGCAAGCCAAACTGATTAGTGCTCACCAAGGCAAGAGCCCAAGTTGCTTGGCCTCTGCAACAGGCCTTCCCCGACATTCAGATAGCCTCAGGGCCTTTACTGTCTTTCTAAACACTTTCCTTCTCTCCTGTAGAGCTGCCTTATTACAGCAATAAAAATAACAAGGTCCCTGCAGACCCCTTTATAAAGAACAATTTAGAGCTAGGAGTAAGTGCGAGGATCGGGATGAAAATAGGCTATCACAGTGCTAATGTGATATACAGGTACGATTCGTGTATTATATTGGTGCAGGGAAGTAGTGTGTCTTGGGAAAGCGGGGCCTCACTGTGGAACTAGTCTAGGTGACTGCAGACAGACAGAAATAGTGGGTTTGATACCCACTGTATGGGAAGGGTCTGTGACAGCCTAGAGTCACTGTGACAGGTCTGAAATAGTTCTATTAAGTTTAGTGAATGCAAACACCAAATATCATACAAACCTATCCGCAGACAATATTAATGTTTAGATATGTTAGATTGGAACAATGAATACAAAATTACACCCCAAATTACACTCACTTCTGTGGACATTTTCAAGTCCTTCTCATGGCCTTCATCAGTAGCAGCTGGGCTGAAGAGAGACATACAAAACAAAGGCAAAAAGGTAAAAACACTCCAGATCCCACCTCCTACCTCAGATTTTGCTGTGTGTCTGCCCCTCTGATCTGTGGCACTTCAGGTATCTGAGGACACCACAGGCACAAAGCAATGGCAAATTAGTTACTGAGATTGCCCAGGGGTAAGAAGAGGGTTAAATGGCTTGCAGGGGTGGTAAGAAATAGTAATTGAAGCTTTTGCTGGAGGTTTGGGGAAAGAGGAAAGGAGAATGCAGTGGTGTCCCTCATGGAAGAAGTATTTGTGAACTGAGAACCTGCTGTTGGTGGAACTTCTATTTTCTTCCAAAGGTCAAAAATCCCAACTGGAAAGTGCAGCAAAAGAATCTGCTCAGCTGCAGCAGGGGCAAGGCCAGCCACACCACGGAGACAGAAGGCAAGCAAACTGCAGAAAAGGAAAGGATTTTTTTCCCATCTCTTGCTTCAGTTCAAATGGAGGGTAAATAGGAAACAGGCTAGGATTCCTAAGGAGGTTTTCAGGCACATACATTGCATGCACTTCTGTCAGGAGGGGAGCATTTTGAAAGATGGCTTGCGTTACTGGCACATGCACAATATTAATGTATTATCTTTATTTTTTTTCAAAACAAACTGTATGCATTGGAGACATATGAAAGCACAGCAGCTCCTGACATCAGTGAGGTGGAGCAGATAGACTTACAAAGGTTTATTAATAAAAGGTTGAGGTATTAATCACAGCCACATGTTTTTCCCTTCCTGCTCTATACACAATTTTTTTTTTCTCTCTTTTTTTTTTTTTTCCAGAGGAAGTGAGGTGTTCCTCTGGTTACACTGAAATTCTGAATACCTGCTGCAGTGCAGTTTTATTTTCTGACCCTTTCTTCCAGGGTGGTTGCCTTCTAATATCTCTCAGTCTGAAAGGCTCATGCTCTGACTGATAGCTGGAGCAGTAAGTGCACCAAGCATGGGAGCCCTGACAAGGGGGCTCTTCTACTGACTTCCACTGAGGTGTGCTAGATTCCAGTATTTGCTCTGTGCAACTCAGGAGAGCAACGGCTCTGCTGTTGCAGGATCGTTAGCTGCCCAGCGGTGTTATTTCCTGTGTGACGTCTGCCCTGCTGGTAGTTTCAAATAGAGCAAGATGAAGATCCTAGAAAACCCAGAATGTCTTTACTTGGAAACCTCATTAAATAGAAATGAAATTGCTTTTGCTCTAACCACACTCCGTGATAACTGTAGCAGGTTGGACTGTTCACTTCCTGTAGCTATACCGCTATTAGGAGCTTAGCTTAGCTTAGCTAAAAAGTTTGTAATGCTGCATCTCTATTTGTGAGACTGCACCAAGAACCATTAATATTCATCTGGCCCATATTTTTTATATCCAGGTGATTAAAGCAAATTCTAGTGTTGCAGGTGCATGAACATAGGAGAGGGATGAATGCATGTTGCTTTAATTTTTAAAGTGTAATGAGAAATCACAATCCAATCTAAGGAATTAAAAAGTAAAGCTGCACTTTTCAAGAGGGGCTGTAACTCCTAGTCATCACAGCACAACCAGGGTCCCAAACAGACCCTGAAGGTATTGCACAACTTTATATTAAATAGATTGATATGAAAAAGCTTATTTGTCCCTTGCTGTAGCTGAGGGAGAAAAATTGGGTTACACAGAGGAGGTGCAGTTTACCATTGTCTGGTGGGATTCACAGAACCACTGTGCCACTCACTTGGTGAACATCTGGCCTGGAGGCTGTTGTGGGGATGGAGGAGGGAGCAGGAGGGAAGTGAAGTGGGACAGCAAGATAAGGATATGTCTGAAGACCTTCAGCTATGGGTGTTCCTAATGGTGAAAAAGCAGAAGGAATGCTAACCTATTTCATGGCTTTTTTGATGTCTAACTTAGCTGTCATTTCTGATAACAACTTTGTAGATAGCTATTTTAGAACAGAAGGTGTGTTATTTGCACTCTACTGCCTGTCCTCTGACTGGAAAGTTTCTGGAGACACCTCCAGCTCAACGGCAAGAGGGCTTGCTCGGACCATCCTGTCTAAAAAAGCGGAGGCCCCTACCTCACCCAGTGACCCCCAGCACCAGCCTCAGAAGTTACAGCTGAGTTAGAGCCCTTCTTTCAGCAGCAGACTTCGGTGTCTCAGAGACCTCCTGCTTAGAAGTGCCCCAAAAGGCTGAACTTCAACTGGGTGGTCAGAGGGTCATTTTAGTTGAAGTGCTTGGCTGTGTATGCTGGAGGAACGGCTCCACTGGCGCTGAGCTCACCTGTGGCAACAGGCTCTGCCCTACTGACCGCACCTCTGCCACATCAGCACTGGGCACAGGGAAAGCAGGATGGCCAGAGCTGTTCACAGTCCGTGTTCTCCTGGTCAGCTGAAGACAGGGGGAAGAGAGTCCTGATTTTGTTTGGCTCTGTAGTACTCCATTTCATCCTCTTGTTTTTGTCCTGGCTCATTCCTTGGCTCCCCTAAGATGTAACTTGGCAGGAGCACAATGCCCAGTGCACACACTTGGCGGCCCAGCTCTTGCTCCGTGGCTTGAGTGTTGCTAAATGAATGATGCAACTGACTTCTGAATCCAGGCCTCTCTTGCATATTAAGTTACTGCTGTCTCCTCAATATGTTTTTCTGTACTACAGGCAAGTCCCTGTAGTCTTTCTTTCTGCTTCAGTGAGGATTATCTGCCCCATATAAAAAGCCCACCAGAGCTGTCCAACATTTAGGCTGGTCCCAAAGAAACTTAAGGATCCGCAGGGAAATGTTTCAGAATTATAAAACAATGTCTTTCTATGCTATTCTCTGCAAAGCTTCCTTCTGCTGACCAGCTGACATATGCCAATGGCAGTCACCGTACAACCCCCGCACCTTTCTGATTCCTCCTCAACCCAACGTGTAACATGCTAGGCTGTGTCCAGCAACACCTCATTTTTCAATTGCTCTGGGCGACTGTCGAGCTTTGCTCCATGCCTGCCCTGGGAAGAGGGGAGGACGGCTGTGAGCCCTGCTGGCAGTCTCCTCCTCAAGTCGTACGAGGCTTACGAGCATGAGATTGCTATAATATTGAGCAAGGTTTTCCAACACATGCTTTCCTCTGGCAAATCGCCACCCACAGCGCAGTGTGCCAACATAACACTTTGACTTAAAGAGGGAAAACTGCCAGATAAATGTTTTAGTTGCAGGCCTGTTTCATTGTTGAATTCTAAAATCTTGGCGAAAGCCTTTGCCAGTGGATGGGGAAGCAGCCTTGCTGTTGATGCTGGTGAATAGGGACTAAAGCAAATGTGTTCAGGAATGACATTTGGTGGACATCACCCGCCAGCTAATTACGTTACATTCCTTGCTTTCTGCACCAAAGGCATGCAGAGCAGATGAATGACAATGGAGTGGGGGACCCTTTAATTGTCTAGTGGTTGGCAAGCAATAGGAGTTCTTGTGATTTTGAGGAATATATCAGTGCTTTGGGGGCGCTTTCTGAGCCTGCAGCTTGCTTGCTCTTTGAGATGCTGGCCTTTCATGGTTATGGGGGTAAGTCCCTGGCACCAAGCAGCATTTCAGTAAGGCAGAACAGTACTAGACTAAAGGAAAATTTACATTGCATTTGAGTCCCTGGAATAAGGGTGGAACACAGCTCTGCTCCCTGCCACGCCTGGAATTCATCCTTTGGGGTATTGCCATTTCTGTGCTCTCTTAGCCGCTTGCAACCTCTCCAGCTACCCTGAACACAGAGTGAAAATTGTGTGTGCGCGCAATCCAGGCATAATGTCATCCAGCAGATCCTTCCAAAACAACAGGGATTAACACTCCTTTGCTTCCCTCTGCCTGGATGTACAAGCACAGAGGTGTCAGAAGGACATTCTGTGCTCTTCTGCTCCAGACCCAGAGAACCAGAGGATTAGCAAAATGACAAGGAGTTAGGCAATAGGAAGGAAAAGGCTGAACTTCCCTGTCAAGGCACCACTTGCAATAGAAAAAACCAGACTACTGTAATTGTTGATTTTCTAAAGAAACCCTTGTTTGCATGGCCTATATCTTCCGGGGTAGCCACCTACACAGCTTTTCTTCATCAGGGATCATTTATTTTGTTCTCAGATCATTGTCTACACTAATTGTCTTAAACAAGACTAACTTCCTTTCTCTTTATTCCCTAGTGGTCTTGATAGGTTTTAATTACCTTTAGGTGGTTCCCTGTATAATTGCACATCAAGTTCATTAATGATCACAATATGTTCACCTAATAGGTTTCTATTAAAATCCAATGGGTTCCCATCAAAATGAGTTATGGGAACTGAGAGAAAACTCACTAAAACCCTAGTATCTTTAGTTACAGTGAATTAAACATTGTGTCTATTAAGAAAGATAAAAAACAAATGCCAAGATGAAAAAAATCATCTCACAAGTCAATAAAGTCAATAAATTTATAACTACAGAGCTCTGCAGGAACTAGCAAAAGGCCCTTACTTCTCTGAGCCCGAAGTTTCACCACCTTGACCTGATGGAGTGAATTCTGTGACCAAGAGCATATAACGAAAGTTCATCAGATAAATCACCAGAAAACAAAAAGCTAACTTCATTCCAGTGCATTGAAGTTTTGGAGGAACTGAATCCCATGCTGGTCCCACTTCAGTTCTTGCCACAGCATCCTAAGGTTGAAGATGGTATTAAACCCAGTAGGTTTAATAGCAGCAGTGTCTGCTGTTCTGCTCCTCACATTCGCTACACCCTGCAGTCTGGGTGTAAAAGGAATCGCATCAGAACAATCCCTCAGCTCTTCTCAGGTGCAAACCACAGTGACAGACTCTGACCTACCCCATCACTTTGTTCTATGACAGGACACAAGAAAGAACAGCTCAGGCAGTTCTCCTAAATCTCGCATTCCCTCTTAATGATCGTCCTGGCAAATTATCTTTTACTTGCTTCCAAAACAGGCAACACTCAGTCTTTCTTTCTCAAGTCTTTCCTCCAGACTCTTTCCTGAAGTTCCCACTTTGTCCTGGGGCACCTGATGTTTAGGGATCCTGCACCCCTGGCTGCAGGTTTGGGACCACATGCCTTTTCCACGTGCCTCATTTCATAGTTTGTTATATGACATGCACATGTGTTTTATAGCAGCTATGAATTGTTCAGTACAAATCCACACAGCATGTTTGCTGAGGAGCAAAGGAGAGAGCATAGGGCTGGGTTTTCAGGGGTCATGCCTGGAGCCTGCTGGGGGTGCTGGGGGTGATGAGTGAGTGCGGGCATGTGGCAGCAGCTGTGAGAGAATGAAGGGCAAGACCAGAGTGGAGGGATGGAGCCCTTCATGGCCTTTCTTCTATCTCTGCACCTTCCACTACGAGCAGATCCTCCCTCTCTCTTTTGCTCCATCCCCTCTCACTTTCCCATCTTTCACTCCCAACTGCAATAACCTCCTAAGGTCCTGCAGCAAACTGGAGGGAGCTATTTTTTCACGCTGTTTTCTTGACCCTTGATCTCTTCTGTGACTGGTAAGCCAGGTGCTGTCCAGGGACGCTTGGAAAGGAGAGGTCATTCTTGCATTTTCAGTGCTAAGATAAGCCCAAATTAAGTAGGAACGTCTCAAGGCTGTGAGGTGATGTCAACCCTAGGTTTGTACCCTCTCATTGCATCTGGATCTTGTAGGCAGAGTGCGTCTTTGAGCTGAAAAAGTGCCCAGGGAAAACCTTTTCATCTGTACCTGAGCTGCCCCTGCAGTGTTGAGCCCCATTGAGTGGTTCTGCTGCTACGTACTGACTTCTGCTACAACAAGCAGGACTTCAGAGAAAAAATCAAACGGCTCTAAATTCCAGTAAACGAATCTGTGACTCTTCATGGCAACTCCACATTATTCCCAAGTTGTTTGCTATTTTCTCTGTTCTTCCTTCCCTGCTGCCTTCATTATCACGCTGAATATCACCAGGGCAGCATGACAAGAATCTAGAGAGACACATTATTAGGACAGCCTTGTTCATACCTCTGAACTGTAGCATTTGTTAACATTTCTGAGCTTGAAAGGGTGGGGGAGGATGGCAAAATCTGCTTTTCCAAATTAGAAAGATATATTTTAACAGTGTGTCTGAGTAAGATATGTACTTTACAGTTGCTAATAGTGACCATTCAGGGACCTCCCTACTGCTCTGCCTCACAGCAAACCCCTTGGAGTGGCAGTTGGGGGGGCAAGGGGTTGTCCAGATCCTGCCCCTCCAGGCGCACTGAGCATGGGATCTGGAGTGTAATCCTTGCCTTCTCTTTGCACTGTAGGTCCCACTATATGTGCTTAAGCAACAGTTGTAGTGCATTATAAAGCTCTATATAAGTAAGACGACTTGCAAACAGCATTCCAGCAGCAGTAAGCAATGGGCTTCTTAAAAGAAGGGGGAAAATTAGTACGCAGCAGACCCTGCTCCATGCCTGCAGCTGAGCCACGTTTGCAGACCATTGGCAGTATGGTAACAGGAGTGGCTGGAACTTCAGGCAGGGGTGTTCAAGGCTGGGATGTGGACACTTTAATGTGACCTTATGTGTGCTGCCAAAGGCCACATTTTCCAGTGATTTCAGCTTTCATTTTGTTGCCACAGGTGTTGTCTGCCTTTTAATATTAGTTTACAAGAAGGCTGCCCATGAATGCAGAGCGAAGTACCTGTTCCTCTGTGTGGACAGGGTTGGTCTGGGATCAGACTGTCTTACTCTGGTCCTGGAGTAAGAGTGTCTGCATTGCCTTGTGTGAAACAGAGCTTAGAAGAGGAAATCAGGGCATTACTTTTCCTCTTTTAATGCCGTTGTGCGTCTAAGTTAAGAGTGCAGAACTGCAGGACGCAGACCTTTACTTTCCTGTTTCAGCCAAGTGCCAGGCAGCCTTTCCGGGGTTCCCGATAACTTCAATTGGCTTCCTGCCACGGCAAAGGTTTTGTGCCTGTTTCAGGCAGCTTCCTGAAGTTCCCTTAGTGCCAAGAGGGGAACCAGAGGAAGTTCCTACAGACAGAAATGTGTTATTACCATTTCCTGTTATGAAAACCCACTAAAAGCATCAAATCTTAGTTGTTTCATTTGTTTATCTTAAAATGAACTAAAACTTAAAAGTTTTTCTCACAAGTAATTAAATTATGATTTTTCTCTCCAGTTGCTGGAGGTAATTTAGCATTTTAATTAGCTCTAAGCTACAAACACATGCCTGACCTGAGAAATAAACAAAAAATTGTTTTCTGGTCTCTGGCACTTACAAGTAAATAAAATAGTCCTCTTCTCCTCTTGCCACCAACTTTTATTTAGCGCTGCTAAAAGATACCAGAATGTCATTCTTGGAGACTAATTCTTCTTCCTAGACAGGAGACCATATCTGTTCATAAGGAAGAGAGAGTTGTTGCTGGAAGTGCACCAGGTCTCAATTCAGTGCTGGCCTTATCTGGCTGTTAGGCTCAATTGCATGTAAATAAGGATCTGTAAGAGAAGGCAGTGAGTGGAGGACATTGAGGATAGCCTGAGATTTGCAGAGAGCAGTCTTCTCCCCTCCTTGTTCCTTCTTTCCCCGTGCCCTTCCCTCATTCTCTGGCTGCAGGTGTTTCAAAGCCATCCTGATTGCACTGTTCTCCAGTTGGTCACATTTTTGTTGACTGGCCTTTTTTTCTTTCCAGGAACACATGTGCTTTGCTTTCTCTCCAACTCTGTCACTTTTTAGTAACTCAAACAAAATCTAGGGAAGCAAACACCTCTTCGAAAATACTTTCAGTAACTTGATATGATACTGTCTGAGAAATGCTGAAACCATTCCAGGGCTCCAAGAGAGCAGACTGTGGTGGTGTCAAGGAGAGTTTTACAGCACATGCAGCTGGGTCTGCAGCTCCTGTTACAGCCTGTCAAGGCCGGTCTGTTCCAGCCCCACTCTGCTCGTTACCACTGACGGATTGTTTGGGCGTTTGAACAGGAATATGAAGTGAAGTGGCTGGTGCTGTGTTTCAGGGTATGGGACAAGGCGTGCACATCATGCAATTGCTTGCCCAGCCTGGCTTCCTGATAATCCCTATCCCATTCAAGCAATCTCATCTCAACTTGCATGCAGTATTTTATATATTTGAAGCACTAATATGGGCCAGACAGTGGCTACCCATGTAAACAACCCCACAGTACCCTTGGCAAAGGTGGGATCAGAGTGCCAGTGTGAGTCTGTGTGGTTCAGCTGACTTCAGTGGAATATAGCTAATTTACATCAGCTGAGAGTACTGGAGTACTTGGGAATACAGTGGGTTTGACTTCAGTAGTGGGGAGTGGGGACATGGAGAGCTGTACTTGCAGGGCTTGTGGTTTCAGGGAACATAAAGCATCTCCTGACTACCATAGGAGTTGTGAGTGCTCAGCACTTCTAAAAAGTGGACTTGGTATCTGGCTTGACATACACACTAATATAGTACTGTGTCCTGCTCTGTGGGAAACTGCACTCAACTTTGACATGGCTGAAGAGAGCCAAAATATTTAACATTAGGAAGAAAACTGCATTGTCAAGAGAGACCACTTTGCAGCACAGGACAACTACGTAGGAGTGAAAGCAGCACACAGAATGGCTGCGAGACTCAAGCAGAGGCCAAGGGATGGACTCCTCCTTTATGCTTACATACAATGGGGCTTCAACTACTACCTATATTAGCTTAATGGGCCCTGCCTAGGACCTTGAGCCCTGGGCAATTTTGCTGCCTGCTTGCTTCCAAAGCCAGCTCTGGCAATAGGAAATCACAAAAGCTATTTCAGATACTTATAGACAAATTTGAAATAACCATGATTACTTCAGTGGATGAAATTACTTGGAAAATGGGCTGGAAGGATGAAAACAGCCAAGGATTTGTTTTTAAAAAATGTGTGCTTCTGAAAGAGGGAATAGACTGAGCTGTGCTGAGTGCCTGACTGCTCCTGACATTACACAAGAACAAAGGAGACCTGTACAAAATGTACATGGAGCTCCAGCTCTGCACCATTTTGTATGAAAAAGCTCAGGTGTTGCCCAAGATCAGATGTGAGATATTGTTTGACACATGTGACTGCCAGACCAGAGAGGAAAGATTGTTTTCATATTAACAGTTTCTTGGCAAGCTCCAGATTTTTCAGCTTTTCATAGTTTGCAGAGGTGCCAAGAACTGAGGCAAATAAAGGGTGAAAAATATTTAATTCATCCTGTAAACAGTGAGTTCAGGGACACCCATTATTAACCGAGTCAAGCGCAGAGCTCTGGATCCAACCCTGGGCAGGCATGCTCTCTTCTGAGACTTGTCTTCTTTGGATCTTTGAAAAGGAGAAGAATGCTTTCTGCATTTGAAAGCAGCAAGTGGGATGGAGCAAATGCAAGGACAATTTAGTGAAACTCTGCTTTCTCGTCAAATTGAGCATAAGACATGTTTGTACATACCATAACTGAAAGGCACTCGCTCTCCAGAAAACAGTTCATAAATTTCCTTGTACTCCACAGCCTGTATATAATGTCCACAGCAGATGACCCCTTTTTCAATGCCAAAGGAGACATACACCAAAGAAAAGCTTTAAAGAATCATTGCTACCTGCTGCATCTTTCTTAACCTTTCACCATTTCAGCACTAGGACAATTTCCACTATGGTTGACAGGTCTTGCAGAGAGACCACGTACTGCAAAGCAGAATCCTAAGATTAACAAAAAAAGAGAGTTCTTTTTATACAAATTATACTTTGAATTCAGCTAAATTATTGTCTGGGTCAAAAAATTATCAGGGCAAAAAAGTTATTTGGCACCTCTCTCTGGATTGTCTCATTACTCGCATGTAATAATGAGTTTATAAACACCACATCATTCTGGACTGGATATCTAAACCTTGCTGCTTCAGAGCACAAATTGCTCTCCTGCTGCAGGGGGTCAGAGAGAAGCTTGCACTGCGGGCAGCACATTTTGCACTTTTCTCTCTAACAGCTGCTGCTGGCGATTGCGGGAGGCAGGACCCTGGGGCAGACAGACCACTTGGCTCATCTGTTAGAGCAGTCCCTGTGCTCCTGGACCCATTCCTGTGAGGCTGATATCTTCTCTCTTGTGGTGAGTCATGCTGCTTCTCAAACTTCGGGCTTCTGTGCTTGGTGCTTTTGAATATGCCCTTAGTGCTAGAGGATCAGGGAAGGATTCCTCTGCCATGCAACCTCCAGCACACTCATACCCCAGTGGAAACAAGGTGCACATGTTCCTAATAAATTATATGTCACCTAAGGTAGATTTGTATAAAAAGAAACTTATCAACTTACTTTACAAGCTGAAAACTTATTCCAGGTTCACTGAGGTTCCCAAACCCTCTGCTTAGAGCTGGCTGTTTGGTGTTTTGGGAAAGCAATGATACTCAACATTTAAGCAACACTTTACCATTGTGACATCTAGCAATACAGGAGCTTTGTTTGGTTTGAAAGTCACAGGGGCAAAGTGACAGGGATTTCAAACCTTTGTGAGCAAAATACTTCTTCCTCTCCTAGCCTTGATATATCAGCCAAATTCCAACCCTCAAAAGCAAAAGATATCAACAGGCAGGAACTGCATCTAGGCACAGGAGAAGTGGCGTTGCTGGAGAACAGTGTATTTCAGTGTAGTGATTTAGGGAATCTATCTACGTACAGCTGGTGAACTATGGCTGAGGTTACGGAACTGCTGCATGAATGTTTCAAAGTATGTTGTTTCCACATGCCACATATCTTTCAGATCAAGTATAATGGAGGTCCCTTATATGTGAATAGGTCCCACTAATATGAGAATAAGGGAGAGTTGCAGCCTAGGCAATGTCTCAGATGATTCTGTCTGAGAGCTGGTAGGGCTGGAGAGCCAAATAGGATGTAATGCTGGGGCTTAAACACAGCGGAGTCTGAGAAGTTGAGGAAGAATTCAGACTCTCTCCTGCACAGAGAAAGCGTGGCAAGGAACACAGAAAAGAGATCATACTTTCATCTGATGGAGGAGGTGTGTCCTTTATCACTCTAGGACCAGCCACATTAAAGGATAACATTTGCATAGGACAGGAAGAGAGAAATAAAGACACTTTGCTGTGCTTTGGAATGAAGAGCTATTTTCTGCTGTCTCCAAACACTGTTCCTCAAGCATACCTCTTGATGGCTTTCAACAAGCCATGGAGTTATTTTACACACTTAAAAAGCATTCCTGAAAACCACTTTTCAGTTACACACAGTTTATGAGTTGATTTAGTTTCTGCAGGCTCGTGATAGGCCGCTATGGGCAGAGAGAGCTTCAAGTAGCAGGGTATTGAAGAAGCAGACTAGCTTCTGTGAGGGAAACACAGCCCTTCAAGTACTTCAGTTCTGAAAGACTCTCTTATCCAGTGGTAAGTACTGCTGGGAGTAATCAGCAGAGCTAATAGCATGTGCTCAGAGGAAAGATTTTGCCTGAGTTCCATATGTCTATGTAAATCCAGATCCAATTGATAACAAGATGAACACACTAAATGGAATGAGCTCCCCAGGTGCAAATGGCACAATACAATACGGGTGTTCCCAGCACAGGTGATACACAAAATTAAGGCAAGCACAGACATCCAGGGCTCTTTGGAGAGCTCCTTTCCAGAAAACAGACCCATCTGATTTCTCTTATGCGAAGGAAACCAGGTCGCAAGAGTTCAACTGGTCAATAGAGAATTACGAGGAATGGCCACTATGCATAGGCAAAATGTCTTTGCAGTGTGCAGGAAGGCAGCCAGGGGGATTCAGTTTGGGATGCCAGCACTGGGAATCGCACTTCACAGGGAGTGGCCTTACTCTGGCAGAGATGTGTCATGCAGGGTTCTGTGGTGAAGAGTCATCTCTGAATGTGTTCTCACAGGAGCTGCAGCTCTGACTTCAGCTTTAAACCTGTTCTTTGTGTACTGCTATCTATAGTGCTGAGCGCAGAGCTCAGCAAGGGCCAGAAACCCAGCCCAAAGAGCTGGGTAAATACTTGGGGCTAAGCACTAACAGCTGCACTGCACGCAGTGCCAGAACAGGGCTGCCTAAATCCTGCCCAGTGCTCCTGTCACTTAGTCCACTTAGTCACTGCAGTAACTGCAGTGTAGACAAGCCCCATTAGAAATAATGCATAAAGGTTAATGAAATACTTGTAGCTATTTTAATAAGTGATTAATCTTTTATTACATACTGTTACACAGTCCAGCAGAGCAATAGATTGCTTTTAATTGTAGCTTGTCATTATCTATGGTAACTTCTACTGATGTGCTGGTAACCATTTTGGACACATGCTGCTTATATATATAACAGGCCAACAATATCAATTCATTATTTATTAATGCCTTTTAAGCTGCGTAAAACTGATACCATAACATGAAGCATAATCAGGGCAGGTCTGCAAAGTATCTGTGATATTGCAGGACTGGCTGGGAATGCCGGGAAAGATAACTGTGCGTAGCAGGAGCTCACGCAGCTGACTGGAAGGGGCGTGTAAGCAGTGGGACTGTGGGTTTTGCAGCACTTCAGGAAATCGGGAATGCTGCCGTGCTTATGTGGGAAATGCCCAGCTCAATCTTGTGCATCTTTCCCCAAATGACTTCATAAATGAACCGCTAAACTGGGTCAGGCCTAACAGACAGTGGCCTAACTTTAAACTCTGTCCTAGGCATCTGCCTTTGGCCATTAATCAAGACAGGACACTGGCTAGATGAACCTCTGGTCTGATCCAATATAGCTCTGTACCTGTACCAAAACTTGCCAGCTCAACAAGTGAGTGTCTGTCTAGGCATTTCTAGCACTAATCCTCTGAGCGCCCTGCCCAGTGTCTGTGTGACTGCTTGCCGCATATTTCCAACTGAAACGGCAGTTCAAGGATGTGTGATACAGAAGGAGTCCATCTGTCAGTGAGATAACTTAGGGACTCTCCCTTATGCTCGCAGTTGGATGCAGGCTCCCACCCTTCTGCTTTCAGTGGTGCCTGTGATTTGCCTGGCATCCCCTTTGGTTTTAAAATGTAGACCAGTGATTTGGATTTATGCACAGGCTGAGGTTTGTGTGGATGTTCTTGCAGTGCTACCACGTGTGTTCAGTTTTTAGGTATCTGTGCACAGAGAACAGCTTTTCTCATTGTTAACTCTGATTAAATAAAAGCTGGTGAAGAAACCTCTGAGCGTGACTCACTATCTCACTCTGGGTCTTGAAGTCACTTCTTAGAAAATGAAATGGGGAGATACTGTTGCATCCCTCTGATAATTGTCTGCAAAGAGGGTGATGTGAGTAATGATCTAATTTTATCATCTTGTGGTTTGAAGAAGCATCGGGACTGGTTGCAGATCTCTAATTAGTGTATGGCTGGCAAAGGGTATCTGATGCAGTCTTTACCAGTTTGAGGCAATATGGAAAACAGAGAGTATGAAGGGGAAATTCAGTTCAGTGTGCTTATTGATTCATCAGGCAAATGCTGGTGTGTTCTCGGGGCTGATTAGCAATCCGGTTACTCTGTGATCTCACTGGGCTGCAATGAAACCAAAGGTGGTCATGAGCTCTTATGAAAACTCCCAGCCCCCCTGCCCCTTCCGTTAGCAGTGCTACAGGTGCTGCGTGTGCAGTGTTGCTCTGAGTGGTTCCTTTCCCTGTATGAGCCTGTGGATACACGGACGACTGAGTCTGACTGGGACTCCACTTACTTACCCAGTTATTTTCCAACTTTGGCGTTGCACTCATTCACCTGGCTGCATGGGCTGGAATTTGCCACCTGATCTTTAAAAGCATTGAAGAAATTACACGGAGGGCAGGATTCATGCCAGTTTATCCCTTAGGATTGCTTTCATGCGTTTGTTCCAAGCCCAGTTCCTGCTGCTTTGCAAATCCAAGGGGTTGTGGGGATAAGGATTCCTATGGAGTGGGTAGTCCTTGTCCTGTTGAAGAGCCTGTCTGTTTTAACAGGAAAAATTTTCTTGATTTAGCTACAGCAGTAGACAAAAAAATGTACAAAAGGTTTTCTTTGGTGCCACTTTGCTGAGAAACAAGGACATGAGTCAGCTGTAAATAAAAGATTTGTAGGGACACTCACCCTGAGGGAAATGTCCTGCCTTCAGTCCAATGCCTAAGGATGCTGAGCTGGGACAGGTGGAGACAGCAGAGTGAGGAACAAGAACACTGGAACCTGTAAAACCAAATTACAGGTCTGCCTTATGAGTAGCCTTACTAACATGTTCCTTTTCCTTCAGACTGATCCCAGGTCAAACAACCCTTCTGCTTCTGGACCGGTCTGATGAGTGTATTTGTTACTAATCCCACCTTAGCATGTTTTTCGCCTTATGTCATTCTGCAATTTACTGCTTTTGAGAAACCACTGACTGATGTGATGCTAAAAAAAAGGGCAACACCTTAAATGGCAAGAATGCCAAGAAAAGGATCTCCTTTTGTTTCAGAGCTGGGGAGAAAGCAGCCCCAGTTCAGCAGACAAAGGACCCTCCGGGTCTAGGAGAATAAAGTGCAAAACAAGTTTTTGTTATTTCAGGATCATGGACTCAGTTCTAGACCTTGTCTGAGCATCCTCTGAGTCCTGAGATTATCCTATAAAGCCTTTCCTGTTAATCCTGGGTCCCATCAAGCAGTTTTCATAGATTCCCCAAGCATCTTTGTTTCATGTTTCACTAAATATCTGTGGATAGGTCTCATTTTCATGCTGGAAGGTGCCACATGGAGGACAAAAAATGGAAACATGCACAGAGAAAATGACCTCTCAAACATGCACCTTCCGCTTTTCTCAGTTGGGCTTCAGGGTCTAGGTGCAAATGAGAAGCACCATGGTCTCACCACCCCCTCCAAGTAACATTAAGTATCAATAATGGAAGTACTTACAGATACCCTGTACAATTCAGCCCTTATCTTTTATTTATAGCTGACAAAGCTCAGAGAAGGAAAAAATATCATCATACTTTAAATAATAGAAGGTAGAGGTATTAAAACTACCCAGGCAGTTACAGTAGTTGCAGAAATGTCTCCCAGCAGACCTGAGTGTGCATACACCGACCGCATTTTTAATTTTTAAAACATATTTCTTTCAAAATTATTCAGCAATACAAGAAAGCCACTTTTATGGGGTGATAAATTACTGTAATAAAGTGTCTTTTGTCCAAGCATACAGAAAGAAAGCCATTGCAGGCAGCAAAGACAGGCGTTAGCCCCCAGAGAGCCAAGACCCATAAGCAGAGGAGCATGTTGATTTGTCTCACATGATTTTAATTATTTTTAGAGCATCCTCTCTGTTTTGTAACTGCAATTTTGCTTTCAGTTAACATTTATATGAGGGTTTGATTTCTCTGTGAGTTTTGAATGCAGTATTAGACCTTTGCACTGGTTCTGGAAAACTCTGCTGCCCCTTCCCTGCAGCCCAAGCTAAATGACACTGTACCTGTCATTTACGTGCAATTAGAAATGCTTTGATAAGATTTAAATTCCTTTGAAACTTTAGAAACTTCTTGCAAGTATTAACTGAACAAGGAATCATGAGTGATAATTAGGGGTCTGATCCAGCTCCCTTCAGGGCCAGTGTGTTTTTATCACAGCTACATCCATCATGTTAGTGGTCTGGTATATGATTACACATGCAAATGGAGTCACTCGGTTCTCAGTGGACTAAGTGCCAGTGGACACAGGGCTTTTTCATTGTCCCTCTGGACAGGATTGTCACACTTTCACCCTTTGCTTCTCTATTAATCATCAGCGTTGTTGTTTTGTAAACCCAAGCATCTTTAACCCCAGTCCTATATATACCTATATCCCTGTTCTGCACGTAATTCTTGCCCCCAAAGCTATGGCGTTTGAACTTCAGAGAATAAAGTACATTTAATTGGACCTATTATTTTCTTGCAAAGGCAAAGCCTTTCAGATCAGGCTTCAGCCTCTCTGTGCCAATGAAAACACACGTGCCTAATTATTTCCATTTTTCAAAGAACCTCAAAGGCAGCTGATGAAAGGAACCTTTTGCAAAAGCTCACAGCAAACAGAGTGAAGTCACCTAATGTGCGGAGAGAGAAAGCAGTGATCTCCTCCTGCGTGCATGGGGCCAGTGACGCTTTGCATGTCTTGAAAGAGGGTGTCTTGCTGTTGCTCTGGAAAAGAAGAAGATTGTTGGGAAATGACTGAATGCATGTCACCAAAGAGTTTTTGGGAGATTTAGAGCTTTTAAGGCATCAAGCCTTTTGGAATATGACAAAATGTTTTTCCCTGCTGCTGGCACCTGTACTCACAGGAGGCAGAGCCCATGGTCAGATTATTCAGGTGTGTTTCTTCCTCAATTTGAGAACAATTCTTTTTCATTGCAATTTTTATGCTAACATCTTTGGCTTCACTGACAATGTACTTTTCCTTCTCTAGGTGTCGTATAGATGTTGGGCAAGAATTTGCTGTTGCCCTAAAAAGCTCATGGTCTTAACGAGCAGTTCTGCTTATTATCAGCAGAGGGTCAGTCTGAGTGGTGATACTGCAGAGTTCCTCTCTCTTCTCCCATTATTGCCCACTGCAGCCCAGCAGCCCCAGAACACCCTCTCAGGGGAGTCCGAAAGTCTGTTAGCATCAGTTAGCATCTGTTAGCCTCTTGCATGTGTGTGAGCTGAGACTCCTTTCTTTTCTGTTTGGGTGCCAGGTGCTGTTATTTGAAGGGTAACACGGGTTTCCTCCACTTAACAGTGGTTGAAAACCATTCCCTATTACTTTTTATCTTATTTTGCTTTTAACATACTCATGTCTTCTCCAAGCCTGGCAGTACTGCTTTGTATTCTTTGCCGTGGCTAACGGGTGATGCTTTCACCAAGACAAGTCACAAAACCCTTCTCTGTTTTCATGGGCTGACACCTGAACTGGATGTGGACTCACACAAGTGCTGATGGACAGGCAGAGCGAGGAGCCCTCCCTCAGTTCTCCTCCCTTACGCAGTTGAGCCATGGCTTCATTGCTGTGATGGTCTGTAACAGCGCTGTCACTGATCAGTGAGCTGGGAAATCTGAGAGCAGTCTGACAAGGCACTGCCGATTCTCGGAGGGAGTCTCAACAGCCTGCCAGGTCAGGGATCTCTCTGTATGCAGTGGCCACAACCACCTTTGCATCAGCGTCTGTCACTGAAAATCACCTCCTGCAAAGTGAGTGCTTTCCCCATGGCATGTAGGGGAGGAAAACAGTTCTCTGTCACCTGCAGTTTGTATAAGTCCTTCCTCTAGAGCCCTGACACCAGGCCTTCCTTTGCATGGGGGAGCTGGAGACCTTTCTCCACATCTCCCAGCAATGACAGCGTACCCCCAGCTAGGAGGATGGGGAGGGAATCTGATACCATGAAGCTCTGGACTGCCGCCCAGCTCAGGAGGGAGAAGGGAGCAGATGGTAACTCATGGCCTCTTGCATTTTTTCGTACAAAATGGAGGAAGAACAGTGTCCTGTTCAGCTCTCTGCATACACCAGTATGCTCCAGTTGGCTTCTGCTGGTGTTACTTGTAGCTGCTCCATCTACCTCTTGCTGTCAATGGAAGATTGATGCAGTCTGGAAGCTTTTGTCCTCCATCCTTCAAGGATAGTATTTATTATGAATTTATTAGCCTCAGAAGACTTGGTTTAGGCCCCAACAAAGACATTTGTAACAACAGAACACACTCGAATTGAAACAAAGACTGAACTCGGATAAAAACTATTCTGGATTTTTTGGTCAGCCTGCAATCATTTGTTCTACTTTTATTGGCTTTGTCTTGACTATCAGAGGACTTTTCTTCATCTGGACTTAAGCCCAGCTGGACTTAAGCACATGCTTAAACCTAAATATGAGTTAAATTACTGTGCTGAATCAGGGCTTTTCTTCTTTCTGAGTTATTTTGCTGTGAATGCATTTTTGGTGCACATGAATATAAACTGAAGCTGTTATGCTAATAAAGTTGAAACTCCTGATTTTAATATTCTACATTTCTTTTCATTCTACATGGAGACAGTGATGACTTCTTTTGTATCTGAGATTTACATGCAGTCCCATATTTTAACAGTGGCACATAATTTACATGTGATTAGATCAAAGTATTTACTTTCACGAGTTTTAAAACAACAAAATCTGATATTGAATATGCCTATTTTCCACACCTTTTAAGTGAATACAGAATAGAAATAGCAGCTTGAAGCAGCAGAAATTTCAAGAGATCTGAGTTTAAGAGAGAGGTTTCACTGCACTATCCTTCTTTCAACTGCTACTGTCATGGCTGGGGAGTGAAGGTGGCAATGTTTTTAGAAATGTTTCATGAAATATTTTATAAGTGCAGTTTAAATTACTTTTTAAGTTGGGTAATCTGCCAAAGATTTACATTGTTAACAGAGAAGGAGAAATTGCTCCAGAACTGACTGGTGTGCTCAGGAGATGGGAAGGCAATTCCTGCCATGAATTCACTGTGCTTCACACAGAGAGTGTATTCCAGCATCTCTTAGCTATGTCAAGAAGCATCCCTACCTAGGAAAGATAAGCACGTTTTCCAAGTTGCATGGGAAATGAGAGTACATCTGCATGGAAATGGACCTGGACAACATGCCCTTCCAAATGGGCTCCGCATTCCTTTGATAGAAATTACTATTGAGAGACAGGTGTCTTGTGCTGTCCATTTCAGATTAAATACAATTGGAGAAATTCAGCATTCTTGAACCTGCTTTTTCTAATACTCTGTGCTTAGAACCTCTTTCTGCCAGGTGGGTGAATTGTCCTGATGGTTTGTATGAAGTCCTCTGTACATCCTTCATTTAATTCTGACTTACTGAGTCGTACTGGGTCCGCTGGCAGCTGCCCCACGTAATCCCTGTACTGTGCACTCACAGCTCTGCCTCGTACTATTGCATGCTAGCCTTTTTGCTCCTTTTTGGTTAGGACAGAACTATGGAGAGCTAAGCCACTGCCGCCTACTTTACAGGGTCTGTCATTGTTGGGTGTTGTGAAACCAGTACCTGCACCACAGGGCTCACGGCAGCTGGCAGTTCACCAGTAACGTTGCTGGTCCCCTGGACTGCAGAGCGTGGCTAGAGTCACGAGGGTTTTATTCTGTAGACCTTAGCTGATCGATAGGATTTGTCTGAGTAGTCTCAGGCCCTTGCAGGAGAAATCCTTCCTTGCTTCAACACAGTTCTGTGTGTGTGAACATACGCAGGACTCTGTATACCAGGTACGGTGCGTTGTGCAGACCTGAGCTCTTCCAGGCTGGGCTGTAATAGACTTTGAACACTGAGCGAGACCTAATTTGTCTGTCTCACAATTCCTCTCATAACACAAAGGAATCATCTCTCTCCACTCTCTGCCCAGGCACAAGGAGCAGATAATTAATTCTCTAGGGCAGGGATGAGGCTCTGGGGAGGTTCCAGAGGCAGAGTTCTGCCCTTGGAGAAGCAGGAACAGCTGCGCTGGCCCTCCTGGTTGGGAATTTTTTTTTCAGCTTACCCAGATAATAAGATCCTTTCTCCTCTTAACCTCATACCTGGAGTGCAATTAGGGGTAAACTGAGCCGGCTGCTCTGTGTAGAAAGATGTGTCCTTAACCTGGCAAGAACAACTTCTTAATTATTAAGCTAACAGTGGGAAGAGTGGTTTGAGTCTGTCTGAGCCAGGTGAGCCGGAGAGCCTGCAAGACTCACCTGGCTCAGTGTAAACACCGTGCAGTGCTTTGATGAGATTTCATCTGCTGAACAGTCTCTGTGAAGCAACAAGCTCACTGAGGTTAGTCCTGGCTGGAGTACAGTGCCCATCCCTCCCTCCAGACGTGCTCACAGAGACTATTAGTGATGTCCATACTGGTCCCAGCAGCCTGCCATGTCACACGTTCTGCCCTGCCATGCCCGAGGGCTGCTGTGCATGAGCGTGTTCCACCATGTGTGTGTGCACGGTCATACTGGTTTACCAAATCCAGTAGTCTCTGTGGTGTTCTCATGGGAGCAGACACAGTTAAATGGATCACAAGACACTTTCCACCTCTATTATCTGATTTCCTCTGAATGCATTTGTTCATTCTCTGCTACGCTGTTGTTTGGTGACAGCTGTGCTCAGTGAACCATTTTCTAAAAGCAGCACGCATCCAGTTAACCACTTAACCTGGTATAGCGACGGTAAGAGTTTAGCTGGGAAGTTTCCCCCCGCGCTGCGTCTGCCTCCGTGGGAATTACTATGGGAGCAAGAAGTAAGACTGGTGCTGAGGGATCAGAGGGACTTTTCAGCAACATCTTTCTAGTGCTGTGGTCCTGGGGCTTTCCTGTGCAGGCCTTCTGTGAGTTTTCTTTTTTCCCACAGGCAAATAGCAGACAAGATAAGCTGCTACTGCAGCAGATGACTTACATAAATGTTAATGAGCAACTAATGTGTACATCATTTTCCTGCAAAAGGTGATCAAAGGTAGGAGAGTTTTGACAGGTCTCATTCTGGGGAGCAAAGTGAGCCAATCTAAGCCCAGGGGCCAGAGCTCAACACTGGAAATGGTGACTCCAAATGCAGCTTGCATCCTGGCTCTATTTACCTCTTTCAGGCACCCTTTTTAATCTCTGCTTTGGTTGCCTTTCAAGTGAGCAGGATTTTTTTTCCCCATTAAAGAAATATTACTCTCTCAGGCTCATTTTTACAGCGTATGGCTGCTACAGCAGCATCAGCCAATTCCCATCTCACGCTGCACCACCCAACTGCCTGGATGCCGTGAGGCCAAGCAGCACGTGGGCAGACCGGAGACACGCATGCCCCTGCTCATGTAATCCTTTCCCTCCTGAGGCAAGTTGGGTGGCTGAAACAAAGTCCTTTGTGGTCAGACAGAGCACAGGGAAGCTGTGGGACACATCCCTGATTTTTGTGAGGGAGTGGAGATGTCTTCAGCACAGCATCCAGCTATTCCCATTGACAGTCACTGGTTTGTTGTGGGTGGTGTCAGCAAGGCCAAGGACTAGCAAGGCTTTAGATGCTGAGCACCTTTGGCTCTCCTGGCTCCTTGCAGGGCAAGGTTAATGCCTGACTTGGCTTCTCTAAACCCTCCCAGTGCCCTGTCTGCTCTGTCTGACTCCTCCCCATCCTGCTAGGCTGCAAGCCTGCTTGAGACGTGCTCTCTGGTAACTGATTTTACACCCGTGTTATCTGGGTGTCTTCTTTATTCATCAGTATAGCTGAAACTTCCCCACACTCATCCTGTGGCAAACCCCAGAGCTTGTGGGCTTAGTTTGATGGCATTTCGGTTTAGGGCTACAACCTCCATGCTGAAGTACTTCAGTGTTAATAAATGCTATTTAAACTGCTGTCTGTAAAGGATTTACAGCTCCTTCCATTAACTGAAAGCAGAGCTTTTCCTCCTGATTTGCAAAGTCCTAGTCCCTGGAAGGAAAGGGGACTAAGGTAGCCTGCTGGAGCCCAGGTGGGAGCGCCCGAGCCCTGCCTGTCCTCTCTGGACCCGCCAGACTTTGGGCGGGAGGCCCTGAGTCACCCCGGCTGGTGCAGATGATTAAAGGGACACAAATGATTTAAACATCCCATTTCCCATTTCAAGACGTCCATGACCCTGTAAGGCAAGATCTGGGAGATTAATTATTGCAAATACTGTTGTCAGCAAATTATGCCTCTTTCTCTGTTGTCCCTGATCAGATCATGATAATTACATTTACGCTTTGAAATTACTGAGGCAGTAATGAGGAGTTCTTGGTCTGCAGTTTGTTTGTGACAGGAAACTGCCAGCGTGTACAATTGAAGTTTGGCGTTGCTCTGGTTTGACATGCAGTGCACGTGATTGATAGCATTTCACTTCCCAAACTGGGTAAGTGTAACTCACGGCATCAGGTGCAAAAGCTGGTTTATGAGCCCATAATTCACTTTATGGAACATTCCTTCAGGGTGGTTTAGGATTTGCTGGTTTGTGATCATTCCTACGAGTAAACTGGCGTTCCTGGGATGTTCACTGCAGGCTAATATCAGAGGAACATTTTATCCCACAAATAACAGCCTTTGCATGGTTTAAAAACCTTTCTCTATAATGAAAAAATAAAAGTGAAAGATTTGAAGCATTAGGCCTTTTTCTTAAAAAAAAATACTTGAAACATGTCCACTAAAAACATTCCCTGAGAAAATGAACATTTGCCTTCCAGCCCTCTGATAAGCACATTTTGCATGGACAATACTTCTCATTTCCTGCTTGCTTTATGACCAGTCCTGTGTCTGACTCACTCCTGTCCATACCACCTGGCCACTAGTTTCTGGTAAGAAAACAGGCCAATAGATGTGGGAGTGACCAATTTTTCTCTCAAGAGGACATGGGTCTCTTGTTCTTTTCTGTGGTTGTATTTCCACTGCTTTTTATTGAAACATAAATAGCCATGAACAGCACTGCTCTCCCGGAGGCTGACAGTTGACTGTGGAGGGGCAATTTTATTGTTCCTCCTCAGGTAGTTGAGCAGATACCTTCCAGCTGGAGCAAGAAAGAGAATACAGGGGTATGTGTGAGCAAGGGCATTTCAGTCATCTCTGCTGTTAGGTCTGAGATTGCGTTCTGGCAGGAGAACAAGAATGTGTGACTAAAGAGAAAGAAGTTGTATCTGATAAAAGGCCAGGCCTGGGAAGAGATGGCAATATTTCATTATTCTGCTCAGGCTTAGCTCTTTCCATGTTCCCTGGGTACATATCACCTACCAGTGCCATGACACAGCTTCCAACACTGCTGTCGTAGCTTAGCAGCTTCTCCGGTGTGCTGTGTGCTCACTTAGCTCTGCTTCAGAAGGAAGCTGCTGCAGGGAGCGGGTGCAGACCCAGATCCAGCGCTGCTCTGCAGCGGATCAGATGATGCAGTCTCCGAGGGGAGCTGCGTGGCCAGGCTGAGAGCATGGCAGGGAACAGCATGGTGGCAGTCCCTCCTGGCAGCAAGAAGAGGCAGAGGACTGCCCACAGGCTCTGCAGCCTTGTCTGCAGCAGCAGCACGGAGGCCTGGTGCAACCCAGTTATCTGGCTCCACCATGCACCAGACCCCAAGGTTAAGACCCAGGGCAAACTCTTCAACTCTCCTATTTCACTAGGTCTGCAGGGACCAGTCCTGACCCTCTTCCCTCTTTGCTCAGCTGGTTGCTGACTCTTGAGGACACTGACATCCTTTGTCAATGCCCTGGGGTGAAATATGTCCATGACTGGCCCCAAAAGGGACAAGATTACCTGCCTGGCCTCTGCACCAGTAGATCCCCTCCGGCCAGAGTAGCTGCGGGGGTTGCTCACAATGGCAGTCAGTGAGGAGTGGCCCCTGCCTAGGAAGGGGGGCAGACGGTGGAAAGCAGAGCTGGAGAGGCAATTGCTGGGGGGGTCTCCCTGCCCTGCAAGGCCTCCACCCGCTTTCGGTGTGCCATAGCAGTCTTCAGGAGATGTTGGCACAAACTTCAGTTGCCCTGGAGTTTTATGTCTAAGCCTGGGGATGTCAGAGCTCTTTCCTGAAGCAAAGCAGAGAGTGTTCGGTGAGGAGACAGCCCTTGCATTCTCCTGCTTCCCACAGCAATCCCCTCTGCTCCCCATCTAAGCAGGGGCAGAGACGCACCCTCCTACCCATCTTGTTTTCGGAGGCAGCAGATTGGTTTGCCTCCTGGTGCTTCCTAAAGGAGTTCTGATGTGGCAGGCTGCCTCTTGCAAATGAGCTAAGCTGCAGCTGGGCAACTAAAATAGGTCCCAGTTTCCTCCGACAGACCAAATCTGGCTTGCAGGTGGCCTGCACTGAGTGCCAGCATGCTTGAAACTGCTACCAGGAGCAGGGTGGCAGCCGGACTCACTGGACTAGTAGTAGCGGCTCCATTATCTGGCACATTGGAGCCAACTCTTAGCCTCTCAATTCCCAGGCACTGTGACATATGCTGTCTTAATGCCTCCAGCAAATTGGAATCAGCTTGGCTTTTTCAAAAGCCCTTTCATACAAAGGGCTGACATTTTCTGTGCTTTATTCTGGAGCTGGTTCGGGTTGTTAAAAATTAAACCCAGTGGGTAGGAGCTGCCATACCTCCAATTGCCTGTGAGGCTACTCTGTATTTTATCAGACTTTTTTTTTTTATTTTGGTGTGAGGAGAGGTGACCATTGTTTTGAAACTGTAACAAGACTTTCCAATAGATCTGGAAATGTGCTAGTGGTAAATAGCTATCTGAAGAACAAACCAGCCTCCGGCACCTCAAGGACAAGGCCTCCAGCTGTTCAGTTATTCAGCCTGGATCATGGGCTCCAGCTGTAATTTCAGTTCTGCTAGCTTAATTCTACACCATTTTTACACTAGCTTTTGAAAAATGCATGTTTATTCTCTCTCTGCCTTCCCCCATTAGCTGTAAATGCCTTTCAGAGGGTCACACTCTAAAGTGCACTTGTCTTTATAAAGCTGTTCACAGTGCTGCATCAGGACACCTGTCTGCAGAGAGGAAGGTAGGAGACGTGCATTGAGGATGGATCTGTCTAAGTCCACTCATGGTGCTGAGCCAAAATGGAGCAAACAGTGGGAAAAGCGAATCTCTCTTGTCCTGAATGTCAGTAGGCATACAGGCACAGACATGTGTGTACAATAGCAACAAACGCATTGCAGGCCTTCGTACTCATCTTCCAAGACACCCTGGGAATGCTGGATGTGCTGGCCTGCCTTCTCCTTGCATCTTCATCTGATAATTGTTTTTTCTCACTTAGTGGAGCAACTCCTCTTCATTTACGTTGCAGCGAGGCCGGTGTGGTCATTTTCACAGCAGGGCAGAGAGATCAAGCAAGGTCGTAGAAAGAGACATGGGAAAAAAGCATGAACTGAACCTTCTGGCAAGTCGGGACAGGTGTCTTTACAGGCATTTAAAAGGGACATAGTATTTGAACAATGGTAGAAATAGAGTGGAATTAGGAGACACTAAATTGGGCTGGGAAGTGGGGTGTGTGTTAGACTTCTGAATCATTTTTCACGGGAAATGGCATTGTTTCAGCCCTGTGACTCCATGCTGGCCAAAGCATGAGGTCAGAGCAGTGACTAATCTCTACAGCTCATTTAGCTTTTGTGCCTGTTCCAGGAACAAGGTGGTGTGTCGAAGCACGACTTTCACTTCTGTTCTACAATAACTATTTCAGACTCTCTGATTCTATATATCGATCACAGATATTCCAGACAGCAGCTCTGCGTTTTTGGTGTGAGTGGTGAGATCAGACACAGACTTGTTTCTGGTGCCTAGAATGGAGGAGCCTGTAAGCAGTTCTGGTCCAAGTGCCTGGGTGGGTGAAGTACAGGTTAGGCTTGTGAATGATGCTGACTCAGGTGACTGAAAATTTCTTTTTCTGATCACTTATGCCAGGGAATGCTCTGAGAAGTCAGGCAAATAAGTGCCCAGCTGCCGCACAGGGACGAGTCAAAAGGAATTTGGACTGCTCTAACTGGTGAATGCATTGTAGAGCACAGCATATAGCAGCCTGGGGCTGGGCAATGGGGGCCGTCTCTCAACCCAGGCGTCCTCTGGCAGGCAGCCTGTACACCTACAGTCTCAGCTGAAAGTGCAGCCCTGTCCGTTCCCAGCACCTGGGCCGGGGAAGCAGTATCACAGGCTCCTCAAACTCCTTCCCTAAAAGATGCTATGTGGCAAATCCCCTTCCCCTGCTACCTTCACCACAAAGACCCCCTAACTGCGGCTCTCTGCCACCACGTGTACTTGGCAGTGCTAGGTTAACAGTTGGACTTGATGATCTTAAAGGTCTTTTCCAACCTAAACGATTCTATGATTCTATGATTCTGTGATTCTATGTCTCCTCCCAGTGTCCCTCTGTCTTGCTGGCAGGGAAGCATTCTGTCAGCTCCTGTCATTAAAGGACTGAATGCTTGGTTTTTATTTGGCCAATTCTTGCATTAGCTCAATCCCATGGGCTATGTAGAGGACCTGAAGCTAAAAAGGGCTGATTTGTCTTGTTCCTGCATTGTCTAATGGCTGTTGCCCATTTATACCATGCTCTAGAGCTTTAGTGAGTCCACTCCAGTCCATTAGATCACCCCACTGAAGTGGAGAAAATGAAACATGTCCTTTCTTTGCCAGTGACTCTGTAAACAGTAAGAAAAGAAAAGAATTAAACCCTCCCCAGTAGAGAGATTGCTCTAACAATTACTTACTTTGAGCAGGCATATCTATATTAATTTGCTTTGGGTTGGCTTGACTTTCTTGATGAAGATTAAAGTAGACGAGTTTTAGAGGAAAGTGAATTGCTTAATTGCCATTCAATACTGGGGGTATGTCTTGCCTTTCTGCATTTGTAGAGAGTTTTGATAGAAAAACTTAGTCTGGGATGAAGGAAATATGAATAGAAATGTGTGTGTATCTGTGGGTGTGTGACTAAGCAGTAGATTATATTTAAGCACATTAAGTGAGCTAGTGAGGAGGGGAGTGTTGCTCAGCTGGCCTACTCTTCTCTTTCACAGCCATGTATGAGTATGTGTTTTCAAGGCTCTTCTTGTAATTACCTAATGAAAGAAATTATCACAGCACTGTGGAAATGGCATATATTCTACCTGAAACAATCTGTAGGATTACAGCAGTTCAACTTCACATTTAAAGACAACAGATTTTTGTATTCCCTCTTTTGACTTGTCATATGGAAAACCTTAAGTGAAATATTTTTCAGTGATTGTTTGTGTCAAAGTGTGATTCTGGCATTACCCTCCCAGCTTTCTGTGGTCTTGGTTTTTCCTTTTCATTGCTCAACTGCTGACCCTACAAATCAATAACTTGTTATTAACTCCTTTGGGAAATGTAATAGCTATTAATGGGATTCAACTAGAGGTTTACACAGTTTCATTTTAACATTCAAATAAGACTTCAAAAATAACTTTACATTAAGCTTCAATTTTAGACTGTCCTTCAAACTCTAGTTTTCACTGGTGAAAATTTGAAACAGGGGGAGGTAAAACAGGAGTCTCAGGTGGTCTCACAGCCCTGCGTGGACACAGGCATACTGAAGAGCAAGCATCCGTGTTTCATCCTGGGTTTCCAGTCTTTGATACTTCGGTGCAGAGCAAAGTAAACAGCATGTGCAGAAACGCAGCCATGTGTCTATCCTGGCTTCCGGAGCTCTCAGCTCCATGTCTCTGCAATTGGAGATGAGGCAGAGTTAACTTCTTCCACTCCTTGGAGCCTGGCTGCCCTTCTGGTTAATGCAGATGTCAGTCAGCATGACTGGCACTCCCTCTGGGGCACCTCTGACTTAACTAAAAATAGGCAGTCTTGGTAATTTCCTGAGAGACCTGGCTTTCCTGAAGTCTCTCATCTAGCTCTGCAGACCAGGACGCTCAGGGACATTTGTGTTAAAAATCATCACATGGAAGGAACTACCTTGAACCTGTGGGATTTTTCCCATCAGTGTCCAAGAAAACATCTCCTGTGCCCTGTCATCCCTGGCTTGCTCGGTAGGATGGGGATCTTGCAGAGCTTCCTTGTCTGGGACCACATGGCACTCCTTGCAGCTTAAATTGTTAACGCTGAGCATAGCAGAACAGTGTTGGGTGAGGGATCCCACTGTCCCATGGCCCCGGGGCTCACCGGGGGTGCTGTCAGCATGTGCTGTGCTCTGCACAAGGCTTTGTGACTGAGCCTCCCTCGGTCTCGCTCCCACCCTTAATAGATCAGCTTTGAAAAATACTAAAGAGATGTTTCAAAGCTTGATAACAAGGTGATAGGTGCCTTAGAAATACCAAATTGAATGCTTTTAAGTTCATTTTGCCCTGTAAGATGGGATAGACCAAGATAATTTCAGCATTTCATTGTGTCATCTTCAGTTTAATACACAAATTACTTAATGTGGAGTTGTGACTGCAGGAACACATTGCTGTTTCCTGTCCTGGTCTTAGCAATATTGAATTTCCCCAGCCCTACCAGGACTCAGCTCCTCATGCCAATCAGAGATACTGGTCATTAAAAATGGGAGAGAAGAAAAAAAGGGAGCTGTTCCTGTAAGCCATGGGCTCCAGCTGACGGAGAAGGCAGGAAGGAGGAGATGGGCTTTGCTCCTAATCAGCCAGAGATATTGCACACTGCAGAGACAAACCCTGCTCTGCTTGAGACAGGCCTGAACTGCATCCCGGCTCCAGGTGACCTTGTTTAAACCGTACCTGGACCTGTCTCACCGGTCCAGGCTGTCTCTGCTGTAAACAGGTCTTTTCTCAGGAGCTCTCCTCACATATTGTTCACATATTCTCCTTCTCTCCCCACAGTTCTCCCACTCCCTGGGGTGGCTGGGCAAGATACGCTTTCATCTCATATCAAAGACAGGGACTGTGCTATAAAAAGCCATGGCTACTGGTGAAGAGAAGAAACAAGCTAGCATCGCGTTATGGGTGAGATGTGCAGGAAGAAAACAGGCTATCACCTGGAAAGCAGATCTCAGCCCTGGTCTGAACTTAACAGCCCTTAAAGCTGGTGGACATGAGGCCGTGTACAGACATATTTTTTCTCTTTTTTCTTCTTGTTTGCTGAAGGGGAAGAAAATGAACCGAAGAGTGAGAATGTAATGGAAGTCTAGAGCAGGAGAGCACTTGTATCGTGTACCGTGTCCTGCCCCAGGCACGGGGACCCTGGCTTACTGGGTGCTGGGCTGGAGGCACAGTAAAGGCCAGGCATGTATATGTGTGTCAGAGTATGGGAGACACCAGACTGACCCCAGGGATGATGAAAGATGTTTTATTTGGAATTTAAGGAAAGCTTTTTGTTCTGTAGCAAACAAGCAGCCATGTGCCATGCAGTCTGCCAGGGCAATGCTCCTGTGCTGATGTGAGGGCTCTTAGGGTGTGCTGCAAAAGTGCATGTCGGGCACACCGTGGGGGGCTGTGTTCTGAAGTGCCATAAAGCAGCTATACAGTAGCAGTAGAAACACTCAGCCTGGGGCCCCTATAGCAGGTTGCAGGAGCACAGCAGGCACTGCTCCAATTTGACAAGCACAGTGAGTGATTAATGAGCCAGGGAAAACAGGGTGACACATGCAAATACTAGAGATCTACAGAGGAAATACTGAGGATCAAGTCCACCTTTGTAAACAGAAATATCTCTATTATTGGGGAAGACAAGAAGGGAGCAGAGAAGCTCTGTGACTTCCCCAGACAGTCTCTAATGATACTTTCTGCAGTTTGCATCAATCCAGATTAAGCTTTGAGCTGACACAGACAGATCTTAACTAGGCTCTTCTCCAATGGAGTTGCATGTTCCCCTGTCCCCTGCTTTCTCTGTTGCTGAGCTAGGCTCCACGCCTGACACAGAGTATCTCCACATCCCTTTGAGTAGCTAACCCTGCTCCCCCGATTGCCCTGCCAAATGAGGCTCTCGTTTCACTGTGATGTGGAGTGCTGCATTGATGAGGACAGTCCGTCCTCAGGAGGAAGTGGTTTTGGTCTGCAACTTTAGTTGTTCCAGGCAGAAATTGGAGCAGCTCAGAGAACTGCTGAAGGAGACATTCTTAGTCTCCCAGGATGCCTCTGCCAGTTTAAAGCCACTTACACTGCTGGCCCCTGAAAACGACTGCTTCAGTGATGGGCTGGGCCTTAAAAAAGAGCTCCAAGTTTGGGAAACAATGTCAGAGTTGTGGTCAATGGGAAATGCCACTGTGTTGGCCTGGGATGGTGATGTGCTGATCTGGGGCAGGATGAACAGTGCAGAGCAATGCTCCTTCCACCTCTGTGCTGAGAGCGGGGAATGTGGCTCCCGGTCTCTCTCAGCCCTGAAAAATGCACGTCAGGTTCTGCAGGAGCTGCACACACCACAGACCAGCCCAGTTACTGCAAACCTGTGCAAGTGGAAGTCTGCAGCAGTGCTCTGGAGGCACCACTAACTAACAACAGCTGCTTTTCAACGATTCACATAGGACTGTATTCTCTTTCGGAAAGAGATTTCATTGTGGCCTCTAAAGAGGAGATCAGTAATTATTTCTCTGCTCTCCATCTGCAGAGGAAAGCCTTGACCTTCTGGCACATGGTTAGATACTGAAAACAGTTTGCTGCCAAAACAAACTTTTGAAAATTTCCCATGTCGCACAAGAGGGGAGAGGTTTTAGTATGAGATTTTCAGAGCTGTCTTGGAGTCCATTTCCTTTAGATAGCAAATGCAGATTTGAAAATCTGTACTCTGGTGTAATTAAGGTTGAATATCGTGGAGGCTTCTTGAGCCATACTGCAGTTTTACTGGGACTCATCCACAGACAGTGGTGGATTCATTTGCATCAGCTTGAGTCTTCATCCTGTGCCTGCTGCTCATACAAGTGATCCCAGGGGTCTGTGGTGCCCTTTCCACCATGGTACAGTACAAAAGCAGGACCTCAGCACAGCCTGGTAAACATGGAGCAATTATTCTGGGGCAAGTGGGGACATGAGAAGCATGATTGAACATGTCATGTGTCAGTCAGAGATGCCCATATCTTTAGCAGATAAGGGAGCAAGGTAATTGACTTTTCCAGGCTTGTGTTATCTGGAAACTTTCTCCCAGTTGGTGTGAGTCTACAGTAACACAAAAGTGGTTGGTAATTGTGATCTGCACGATGCACATGCTGCTAAGGTGAAGCCTTCTACTTCTTGAGAAGGCGCGAGCTTGGAAGGGTTCTGGGCTTGATTGTCATTCTAGACAAGTGTATCCTGACATCCTTTCCTTTTTACTATAAATCAGAAGCAAAATGAATAAATTAGTTATTGAAGTTCCTTGTGGGCTTCATTGATGCGATTGCAGGTGGAAAAGACAGGTAACATAACCAGAGGGAATTGGTGTCAAGGCTGCTCCGTACAGACCCGGATTATGTCACCAATCAGCTGGTGAAATAAAGAGATTTCCCGCGTATATTTAGTAAATCAACATGACAATGTCATATACAATCGGAGTTAATTAGGCAAACCTTCTTGCTGTGTATAGCATACCTCATGCCTTAAAGGTAGAGAGGCTTCCGTCATTACTGCGGCTTTGCAAGTGTCAGGGGGAGCTGGTTGGTTGCAACTCTGCGTTGAAAGGCACCTACAGCAGCATCCTCTCCAGGCTGCTGCTCAGATCAGAGCTGGGGGAGCTCTAGGCTGGGCAGTTTCATGCCACCAACCCCAAGAAAGCTGAGGCCTGGCCTGTAGCACAGGGTGCTATTGTGAGGGGACACTGCTGTGGTTTGACATAAAGGGGAGACAGGAATGATTTACGGCAAGCCTCATATTTCCCATTTAATCTCTGTGCTCCCTGTGTTTCCTTAGCCCCCCGTGAACATGACCTGCCACATCGCCAAAAGTCACACAACCACTGTGGGATGCTGTTTCTGACGTACATGAGGCTCGCTTCTCAGGTCAAAGAGGGACAGAAGTGACAATAACCCTTGCCCCTACTCGAGCTGCACACAACTTCCTGGCATGTCTAGGGCAAAAGGCATTTGATCTCTGAAGGCCTCTTCCTCGCCTCTGCCCCAGGGAGGAGAGGACAAGTGTAGGGCAATGGAGTCACTTGTCCAAGGTTGACCCATGTCAGAGCCAGGAGCCCTCCACCATTTCCTTGCTCTGACCGTGGGACTCCCATCTGGTTTGATTCAGCTGTCAATCCTGGAGCAGAAAGTGGCAGTAACAAAAGGCTTTTTCAGACATAATCCCACTAAACGGAGACAATCCTGTTACGTTTCCAGGCGACAGGAATTGAGACTTCAGTGCCAGAGTATGAGGACTCTGCCCTAAGGGCTTTGTTTCAGGACTTAATGTCAGGTGATCTCAAGGCCAGCCTGGTCTTTGTGCCCTAGAACAGCACAGATTAAGCCCTAAACATGTATTTTTAAACTGAGCAAAGCCCAAGAGGAGTGATACACAATATGGGATGGGGAGGAAAAACCAGACCAGCATCCCAGTAAGAGGGATTAGTCTGGCCAAGACAATAGCAGCCGTGAATCTCCAAGGGGCATGGCCTGACATGCCAGCTGAGGGCTGGGCTGCCCTCCCCATGCCAGCTACACCAGCCTGCCAAAGTTCAAATGTCTGACAAGCATCACACTGCAGCTCCTGTATTCCCAGCCCATGTGTCCCTGATCCCCAGCAGAGGCCAGTTAATACCCAATTAACAGGACTCTTTCTAATGAACTGAGCCTTAACCACCAGCCACTCCATCCTTTAATCTCTCCAGCCGGAGTGGAAGGGCTTGGCAGGTGTCACTTCAGGCTGGGGTGATAGGGCAGATCTAGCCTGCCAAAGCACAGCCGCATGTCTGACAACCCCTCACCGAGCCCTCCTCCCCTGGAAACACGATTTACCCCAGGGCAAACAGCACACGCAGCCCTGTTTCCATGTTCATCCCTGCAGGTCTGAGGAGTTCATCTCTCCCTGTCCCTGCCACCCCGCTGGGTTGGAGCCAGGACACGTTACCTTCCCGGCCAAGGCAGTTTTCCTCAAATGACTGTCCTGGCCAGTCACACTCTGTCAAAGCTGTTCTTCTGCACCTGCCTGCCAGAGCCCCCTTTTCTAGCCATGCTCAGTGTGAAGGACTCAGTGCCACTGCATGTGCCCAGGCATCCTCTTTATGGCACTGGGTCCCCAAATACACGAGTCAGCAGTCCCTTGTGTAAGGCCCAGAGATGCAAGGAAAAACGGATCTTACTTCAGGAGGTATGGCCGGCCCAGAGACCTCATCAAAGAAACCAGGACTGGGTGTCTTCAGCTGTTATTTCTCAGAACACAGGGGAGCCACGCACCCCTGTCTCATGGGTCCCATCAGCACCCCAGAGGGCTGGATCCTTCTGTAGGGAG
>NW_009204250.1:109188-129696 GCF_000690835.1 Fulmarus glacialis
AAGCTGTTTCTGCTCTACAGGAGCGGCTGCCTTGCTTTACAGGGACTATTGTGCAAACTAGACTTTCCCCTCCATGTTGATCTCAAAAATAGAAATCTAAGATATTGTTACAAGCTAGGAAATCCCCCTACATATCATATCTCAGTTCCCCCAGCTTTATCTCCACTCACAGGAGGCTGTGTGCATGCAACACACATCCCAGCGGCCTCAGGCAGAGCAAAGTGTGAAGA
Organism: Fulmarus glacialis; assembly: GCF_000690835.1. Taxonomy (NCBI): domain Eukaryota; kingdom Metazoa; phylum Chordata; class Aves; order Procellariiformes; family Procellariidae; genus Fulmarus; species Fulmarus glacialis. The sequence goes on from NW_009204250.1 coordinate 109,419, forward strand.
TGCAGCACAGTGTGGGTGCTGTGGAATTTGGGTTTTGGGCCAAATGAGGCCATGGAGAAAGAAAGATCACGTGAATAGTAATTCCTAGTGGCTAGAGACATCCCACGCTTCTCCTGTGCCTCTCTGCAGGTAGCAGCAGCAGAAGCTGGTGGTGGGTTGTGCTGGAGTCAGTCCTAACCTGAGCAACTCGCCTGCCAGGGAAGTTACTGCTTTTTGAGTGGGAGTCAGTCTGTGAGTGGGAACAACTGTCATTCCCAGACTGACCCCCCCCGCAAGGTGCCCAAAGGCCCTGCAAACAGCTGTGTTTTTTGATGGTGAGTTTGTGAGAGGCAGTACCTAGCACGCCAAAGTGATACTGTAGCACCCCGAATCATCATTAAAGGTGACTCCATCTGCCGCATGCTGGGCTAGCACAGGGCTTATTTCAGCTCAGCCAATGAGTTGAATGTATTTTCCGGCTTGCAGTTCTTGATTTTCTGAATTTAGAAAGCAATAGGTGGGATGATCCCTGAGAAAGCACTTAGGCTACATCCAAGCTACCAGGCAGAGCAGGGGACCCACCCTCAACCTTCTCTGTGTCGTGCTGGGGAGGGTAGGAGAATGGCTTTGAATTACCCTGACTAAGTCCTACTTGGAGCTGTTTATCAGAAGAGCCAAGGGGCCAGATTAGGCTCCACAAGGAAACAAATTCCCATCTCTCCATAGCATGGCAGAACGTTGCAGGTGGGAGGGGAACTCCTCTGGGGCTCCAGAGGTGATTACTGTGGGATGGGCATTTTCCTCTCCTCCAACTGTGCTGCAGAATTAGAGAGTGAGTTCAGGTGCCTTTGTCCCATGTAGTAGGAATTAGGATTTGACAGCCCTGTAGATATGGAAATACTTACAGTTGTACTGGGGCTGTCAAGGATGGCAGCTGCTCACCTCTCCACAGCTATGGTATGGATGTTGCTGAGTTCCCCCTCAGTGCTCCAGCTGTTTAACTGGTGTTTCTGGGGATGCCAGGAGCTGCCAAGTCTGGAGACAGGGTGAGGGCTGAGTCTGCAAGTCCAACAGATAATCACGCAGTATCATTGCATTATCGTATTTCTTTCATCTGCAGATCTCTGCACGCTTCAAATGTACTAATGAAGACTAACACCATCCTGGGAAGGGGTGAGATAGTATTAACCAAGCTTACAAATGGCGAAAGTAAGACTCTGAGAGAAGGAATGCATTTAGACACTGGCTCCTGTCTCTGTCAGGTGCCTGCAAGAAGCTGGGCCAAAGAGGATTTGCTTAAAGCCCCAGAGAAAATCGCTGGAGCAGATCTAGGACTGTGTGCCCCAGCCTTTGGCTGCTGTAGCCACAAAATAGCTCCATCCCCCAGACTGGGAGAGCAGACACTGGGAGAAGAATATTGTCTCCTAAATCACAAGGCTTCTCCAGATTTTTGGGGAGTTTCTAAGGAACAAACCTTTGAAGTACTTTCTTGTAAGTATTGGCACAGCCCCAGATGTGACACAAGCTGCTCACACTCCTGGTACTGTGGCAGTCTCTAGCCTGGTCTGAATTTATGTTGGTGCCCATTGCCTTGATGCTGCGCGGAGCCAGGCAGCTCCTGCTGTGCGACTCTGCTCTTCCCCCAGCCCTGAGGAAGGTTTGAGATGGTTAGTCATCGTTTTCTAGAAGACACTGGCCTAAACCTGAGAAAGCAGGCTGGATCCTAAAGGATCACTGAAGAGGAGTAGACAGGATCCTGTGGGATCTGTGCAGACATATTGCCTGAGCAGCTTGTGCAGCTCCCCCCACTTTCCAGCTAGTGGTGTATAACAGAAGAATTGAGTGTGAAACAGCTTCCCCGCAGACCCCATTAGCCTGAGCTGGCAATTGCCAACATAAGGCTGGGCCACGCAGCCCTGGAGAGATGCTTGAGCTAGTACGGCACATCTTGTCAGAGCTTCCCAAAGCAGGAGGGAGCAGAGAGTCAATGAGCGGACGACTGTACCTTTTTTGCTCTTAGGCACAGGGCAGCCACTTGCCCATTGCTTCCAAGCAAAGCCCTGCTCCCTGGTCTGTGCCAGCAGGAGATTCTCTGAAGGGGCAGGCTGCACTGAGAGTGTCCTTCTGCCTCTGGTGGGGTGGGGCTTCTCTCTGCCCTAATTTTCTCCCAGATGAATTTCTCCTGTGCCTCTAATTAAGCTTCCCCTTTGGCTTAGGAGTGTGGACAGTCTGAGCATTTGTAAATTACCCCATCCACCAGACAGGCTTTGTCCAGCTCTCAGACTTCTAATTATTCTGTTCAGCCCCTAGAGACAAGAGATCTGCTGGAGATAGACTGAGCAAAGAATATCAGGTGCGATAGATCCTGCTTGGACAGCAGCCCTGGAAAACATGGCTGCTGCTGCCCAGCACAAAGAGCTGTTGAAGTATAGCCTGAACCTGTACCAAGCAGAGCTCTGTGTTTGCAGATAAAGAAGAAAAAACTCTTCCCTGCTTGCATGCCTGGGCCAGGCTGTGGTCAGTGTCCCCCCGCCATGTGTGTCACAGGCTGGTGCCCTCCCATGGCAAGCTCCGGGCACAATTTCCTGCCAAAGCGCAGAGCTTATGGCAGGTATCCCGGTGCTGTGCACAGCCAGCTCTGAGCTGAGTCTCTTCCTCCTTGCCACACGCACCACTGCGATGCTCTGATCCCAGGGAAAAGGGGATGACTGTCCCTGCCTGAGGAGGTGACCAGCAGCTGCAAGCACCGGAATAGGTAACTCCTGTTTGCTGTCTCAATGGCTCCCCAGCAGCAGTCCTTCAAGGAGCTCTTTGGGTGGGCAGGACAGCATCTTGAATGCAGTGTAGTATGCTGCTTTGGGCGAGTTTAGACATATTTATTTAACATGGCATGCGAGATTCAGTTCATCATTTGAAAGAGACACGTCACAAGTCACTTGCAATCTCTTCTCTGCAGCTCCTTCCCCAGTGTAGCTCGAGCAGCCTTTGTGTGTGCATGAGTATTTGGATTTGTTTACAAGAAGCATTTGGAGAATGTGGCCATTCTGGGTTTTCTGTTTTCTTATAAACAAACATGCAGGCAAAAGAGTTGGTCTCATACACTGGGCTGTGCAGGACAAGGAGTTAAAAAACTTGCCCAGCTGGGCTTGACTGGGGAGGCACAGGGAATGCCAAGCCCAGCGACTCCTGCTCTAGGAAAGAGAGGTACGGGCAGCCCTGCCCAACGCCTGACAGTCACTGCCTCGGGCATGGCATAGGAAGGGTGCATCTTTGGAGGAAGAAGACCAAGCAGTGTGTTTGCCCTCTCCCCTCCAGGGCAGGGCAGCTGCTGCAAGATCACTCTTTATGCAAAGATGAAAAGAAAAAAATGCACCTCTCTGAGCTAGCTGCTTTGTCTAAGTCTTGAATGATTTTCTGTCACTAGGTATCAAACTGTAGTTGAAAGGATTTCCCGTTGACATTTAGCAGTATTAAATTACAAAATAACCACAAGTCAGCCACTCAGTATGATATAAACAGTGGGATTTGACAGAGCTTTTTCTGGCCTTGGGGACCAATTTACTCATTTTTACAGTCCCAACTCCAGTCATCCGCTGGTAATGCACAGCGCCTTTTGGACACCATCTATTTGGAATTAGAGACACATATGGCAGAGTGTAATTACCTATTTATTCTGCTGCTGAATCAGCAAACTGAGGCTAGTTAACATTACAGCTCATAAGCCTCTTTCATAAACATGGGTCAGTGCTGGAACTGGGCAAAATTAATGCAAAAGAAAGAAAGAATTCCTGTCGAAAGGGGAGCCAAAAAAATCAGATGATTTAACAGGGAAAAAATGGACTCTCAATGCTTTCTGCAAGGAAGAAATCTGAGGAACCACAGCCAGGCTTCTGGGAGGAGGGGCCTGGACCATCGCTTATTCCCACTGGTGTAAATCGGGAGTAGCTGCGGAAATGTCTTGCTGAAAGTCTAAAATAAATGAGAGGGAAATCAGGCACATTGGCCAGAGCTCCGGCTCAGCTCCCCAAGGAAACAGGCAGCTGGTCTCAGCTCGGAGCTCTGCGTACTGCCACCCCATGGGGTCCAGCTCAGGCCTGGTTTTATGCTGGCTTTTGGGGTTGGACTGCGAGTCACACTTGTTTGCACCAAGAATGGATTTAGCCCCTTGTCACCAGCTGCGACGCTGTGGCTGCATGCGCACAGGACCGCCTGAACTGGGGCTATGCACACCCCTGGCTTCCTGTCCTATTTTCTGCCGCCCCTGGCAGCCCTGCACGCAGGTTAATAACCAGAGGCAGAAAGTGCTTTGCAACTCTCTGCGAAGCTGAAACATTTCCTGGTGAGTAAATGGCAAAGCAGCCAAGGTAGGAAAAAAAAGGCAGGAACCCTGCAGAGAAGTGCCGCTTGGCTGACGCACTGCAGGGGCTTCCCCAGCCTGCCAGCTACACAGAGAGCCCCAGCCTGCGGGACTCCACCTGCCCAGACAGCTGCAGAGTGCAACACTAGATATGATGCCCGTGAAAGGGTTAACTTCCACCAGTACCAGCTGCTCCCAGCAAGAAGCTAGGAGCAGTGTCCTGCCCTCTGGGCAGACCAGCCAAGGGGAATCTGTCTAGTGGGTAACTGGATCTCCCACCCCCCAGGACTGTTAGAGCCCAGTTTCTGGGGAACTGGACAGGATTTGGGGCCCCTACTTGTGCTCCCACCCTGCCGTCACCTGCCATGGCAGAGCCCACTGCCTGGTTCCAGCACGTTTCCCTCCACTCCCTCCATGCAGCCTGCTGTGGGACCACATACTTCGAATAAACCAGGGCTTTGCAAAAGAAAAAACCCACTGCAGAGAAAGGAAAGTCTCCACCAGCTAATACGGGATGTGTGGAGGCAGGAGAGGGATTTGTGGGAGGGGAGGAGGGTCTGAGTCTCTCCCCCCAGTACTCCCAGGCTGGGTGCTGCCATCGGCCTGGCACTCCGGGCTTCTCCAGCGGGCTGGCAGCACAGCCGTGCCCTGCTCTGCCCTGTGTGCTGGAGCTCTACACACCAGCAGGAGCTGCCACGAGTGACATGCAAACCCAGGCGTGAGCCTGATTGACTGCAGAGCAGCCCAGACCTCCGGCCAGGCAGGGAGGCTTGCCACTGGCCTTGGGTCTGCACAGCAAAGTGTGCTGACATGGCCCTGCAGAGCCGTGTGTCAGTGAGCAAGGGCACTGGGGGCGGCTCTTTTCCTGTTAAGTGGCACGCATGCAGGGTTCTGGGGAATCTCAGCACCCGTCCACTCTTGACTGCAGGATCTAATGGCTTCTGTCTTAATCCACGTGGGTGTGGGTGTGGACGTTGCGTCCTTATTCCTGGGGTTTGCACATTACAGTCTCTGGATATGAAGCATCGTAACAGCACAGCTCTGTGGGACTGCCCGTGAGCGGGCAGGCACATGACCGTGAATGTCACGTAGTGAAAGGCTGTGTGCCCGCCAGCCTGGGGTACTGGAGAGGTGTTCTAGGATTAAGTAAAGTTTGCCGTGTTGCAGTGTGACATGCGTAGGGCTGGTGGCTGACAGTGGGGAGGAGGGTGAGATGAGGCTTGTCAAACAGGGCATGGAGTCAGGATCTGCCGTGGGGTCCAGGACTGGAACGCAGTGCAGGGAAGGGCTGACTGCTCACAGCACTGCCCGGAGGAGCAGAGGCGATGCTGGGCAGAGGCAGCAAGAAAGGTAGACCCTTGGGAGGGCAGGGAGGACAGCTGAACGCTATGGATGTGGAGCTGGGTCTCTGCAAGGGCAGGGCTGAAGCCTCTCCTGTTTTTCTAGTTACTGCAGTGATGTGCAGGGCAGTGCAAGCAGTGTAATGCTGCAGGCCCAGAGGGAACTTGCTCTGCAGCAAGGGCTCGGCAGCAGCTCGGCCAGTCGAGGGCAGAGGAAGGAGGCAGCTTCTCTTTCTCTCCATATGTAGCAAAGGGCAAAATAATAGCAGGAACCTAAGCTGCCAGCAGAAAAGCAAGAGACTATTCTGGAAAGCACTAGCTAAAGCTGTAGGAACACGTTTCTCCTCCCACTGACTTTCAAAGCCTTGTAGTGATTAAGACACACATCACTGCCAGGACTCCTCAGTAAAGCTGCTATTAGGTGGTTTCCCTGGGGGACAGGGTGAGGTACAGGACTTCACAATGATTTGAAGCCAGATAGAAGAGGAGGCGTTGGTCCCTGCCTGTACCCACAAGGAGTTGCCCTCCCTTGGGCTTCTCTCTTGCAGGGAGGTTTGTGGGTCCTGGTTCGGAAAGCACCTGTGAGCTGTGCTGTACACAGGACAGGTGGTGGCACATTGCTACACCTGGCCTAATTTGGAGTCTCACCTGGCTCCTGCTATTCCAAAATGGAAGGGAGCAGTTTTAATTTCCTCCTACATTAAATTTGCCACAGGGGCCAGCCACTGCCACAAACAGCAGGAGGGAACTGAGTTCCTTGGCTGAGCTTTGAAACCTCAAGGACCACAGCTGATGGGGAAGGGGCTGGCACACCAGGGTGGACACAGCCATCCTGTGTCTTTGCCCTGACAAACCGCATGGTCTGGACAAATGAGTTCCCTGCTCTAGCCAGCACTTCGGTTTCTACATTTACAAAATGGGGATAATAATGACCAGCTTCACTGCAGTGCTACAAAGGCTGATACTTAAGTCATGCTTTTAAGCTCTTCAGGAAAAGGCATTACTATGAAGTGAGCATGGCATCCTGGAGCGGGGTCCTGTCCACCTGCACTGCCGGCCGGAGCAGGGAGCAGCCCGCCGTCTCCTACAGGTGCACGCACTTGTGCTTGTTCTCTTTTCATTTTTACTCTTCAAAGGGCTGGGCATCTTGTATGAGGGTGTGCGGGGAGCTGGGATTTGAACTCATTAGCTTTGTGCAGCCTGCACCTGCATCTCACTTATGTCTGCAGCCTGTGGGGAAACAGTTTTGTTTTCTTTTTTTCCTTCTTTTTTTTTTTTTGTTTTTGTTTTTGTTTAAGAGGGGAGGTGAGGGAAGAGAGAAAATGACAAGTGCTCAGGAGGACCAGCTTGGTTCTGGGCCAAGTGCTGCGCAGTAGGCGCAACAAAAAATGCCTTAGAGGTAGCTGGTAAAACTGTTCCAGGGAACGTGACTGAAATACCTGTGCCTCTCGCTGTGCTGAGGCCTCATTTGCCTTGGGACCACAGGCAAGAAGGGATTGTGCTGGGTGAGCTTCTCTGTGGCTGCTGGCTGGACGTCTCCTGCCTAATGTGTCCGCAAGACCAACCCAATTTTAAATCTCCAGTTGTGGATGCACCTTGTTTGGTACAAGCAGAAAATAACACAAAATTTCTGCCTTTTCACTCCATCCTCCTTGCAGAGGGAGTGTGTGGAGAAGGAGGAGAGTTAGACCATAAAGCTGGACAGCCGGACTTGTCTGTCCTTATTCTTCCCTCTGCTATTATTCACTCTGCAAGCATGGATTTTTTTACTTGAAGCATTAGTTTCACCATCCGTAAAACAGAGATGGAAACTAGGAGCCCCACAGGAATATTCTACACCCTTCAGATGGAGTTTGTCTCATCTGAATTCACATCTACCTGCCTCTTCCCCCCAGCCCTGTATCTTTTTCTTTCTCTGTGATTTCAGATAGACTCCCATAAATCTTGTTCCAGGCCTAAATTAAATGACTGCTTAGAAGTCAAATCCCATCTGTGGCATGCCCTATGACCTGGCAGTCTTCCTTTCCATCGCTGAAAGCTGGCAACATCCCAGGGTCTCAGGGAAGTTCTGCAGAAGGATTGTCAGGCTCCTGGGATTTAGTTTAGATCAGTATTTCCATCCCCAAAACCTGTTTTCGGGAGAAGGGAGAGAAGAAAGTAGTTTGATGCAGAGTTTTAAATTGGCCATGTAAAATCCATACACTTAAAAGTTAAAATATGAAGCAATCTGTTTTATATCTGAATTTGTTGGATCCTCTTAAAGGCTATGGAAACTTAAATGCAAGAAGTCCTGTTTTTCCCACACTTGCTGTTCCTTGATTATGTGCTCTTTCTACTTAACATCCTGCCCCCGAGTGTGCAGCAGTTGTTGGTACTTGCTCCGCTGGCAGAGGCTGGTAGGGGGCTGCAGTTTGCAAATCTTTTGTGAAAAGTCTGATTTTTATCTCAAGTGAGCATTTTTGCTTAATTTCATACCAGCACTTTGCAGTGTCAGAGCACTGTACAAAATGTACCTAATGAATGTGGAGGAACAAAAATAACAACAGGAAGTTGTTACAAAAGCAGCAGAAGATGTGATCTGCACCACAGTGGGATCACGCTCCGGCCCCATGGCGCACGCAGGAAACGAGCCACAGTCAGGGTGCCAGCAGCATCCCCAGGGAGGGAGACAGAGTTGGGACCCACTCCAGAACTTTTCCATGGGAATTCAGCAAGCCCTATTTTCTGATGAAGTCGAAGTTGGCAGGACACATAGCCGAGCCAAGGAGTTCACTCCAGAACATGGTGATTTTTAATAAAGTCACAATTGCTGCTCTGTGCTAAATGAGTCATTTTAAAGTCAGCCCCTCATAAAACAATCCCTTCTCAGATACTGCTTCCTTCTATACATGTTTCACCAGCACAGCATACTTTTATGGCGTAAACACTACCTTAACTTATATTGCTGCTGAACAGTTACTGCTTGTTCTCGCAGATTTCTCAACAGTGAAATCTAGGGCCGTGCACAATGCCAGTGAACAACGTGCCTGTAGAAAGGGGCAGCAGAATTTTGCATCCAAACCCCAGTGGCGTGAGCTGCAGTTACGGTGACAAGTGCATTGACGTGTGCATGTGACACAGCCCCCGCTGGGGCACTACAGGCCCCCCCTTGTTCCCTGGCTGGACGGGGTAAGGGACCGTGCGGCGGGCCAGCAGGACAGGCAGAGGTAGCTGTCGGCCTTCTTTCCTCAGCAAGGATGCTCATTTGATTACTTTCTAGTCCGCTGATTTTTCACAAACTTTGTCAGACTGAAATCTGTGTTGGAGCCTCCTTCAACTGCCTGCCAAATTACATAAAATTATTTAAAATTGGCCAGTGAGTTAAAAAGATAGGGGGTGGAGGAGATGGGGGGAGGTGACAGATGGACGGTGTGAATGCAGAAGTCTTGCGTCCTTAGGAAACCAGGCTTAAAACTGAGGAGGTCTCTGATCCATAAACCCCTTTGTTCCGAGGCACTAATCTACCCAAACCAACCAAGCTGTTGAAGTGCAGGATGGTTTAGTTTACATGGTTTTGTTTATTTAGTTTTTGAGGACGTGTGGGCCGAAATCATGTCTGAGAATATGGCATGTCTCGCATTATTTGACTGCGGATCACAACCTCGTAAAACAGCTTTTTTTCTAAAATACACAGTGTGAGTATTTGTAACTTGAATGCAAACTGCCAAACACACGTTCACAGAACTCTGGTATTTTTGTTTAATATGTATATATTTTCTTTTACAATTTGGACCTAATGAAAAACATGTGGTTTGTGCTGAGTAAAAGGAATAATAGAACTTTGTGACGGCTGTGTCAGTTCCTGCTGGGCATTACCGACCGCGTGTACTCTCTTGCTGGCCTGTGACTCCAGATACTGCAGAATAACTTGAACACGTTCCTCATCCCCACCCAAACCTGAACATTGCGGTTTTCAGAACACTGTTGTCTTGGCAACCTTCCAAATCCTTTCTGGGCATTTAAAACTCAGCTGAAACTAGTGGAGCAAAAGCACATTTCAAGTGTTTTCCCAGGCCTCTAGCACAACACCTGACTGCAACCCTGCCTTCTTCCCGATACTCGGTTGCTTCAGTTGTCTTTGCTCTTATTTCTGACAACAATGGCACCACGGTGGTACCTCCCTGCTTCCTTCCTGTTTAAAAGAAAGCCCCATATCTGCCCAGCATTTGAATCAGGGGCAGCAAAACATTTTTGTTCTGTGGTTATTCACAACTGAGAACTGCAAACAGTGAGGACAGAGATGCTTCATGGGCTCTCCGGAGAGCTGAGTCAGCACTTTCAACTTCCCAAGTGATACAGACTCAAGAGGGCATGAAACAGGGCTGCTGCTTTAGAAATGGCACCGAAACCCTACAAATGCAGAAAACTGCTCAAAGAAATGTAAATTTGAATGAGTGCCATTGAAACACATATAGGAAAATCCTTCATTGTGAATGTAAATTTAAACAAAATCGTCTACCTCCTGCCTTCCCACACAAAGGAAACCTGCTGCCTCTTCCCTAGGAGAGTGTTTTACCAAGCCCATATGAAACTCTTTTTACAACATCTCTTTGTCTCTCTTGGAATCTGACCAAGAATTATAAGCCTTTAAAAAGAGCTTTTTGCTTGTTCAGGCCCAAAGGGAGTAGCCGGGTATAAATAATAGATTGGCCTCTACAGTGTTTCTGTTTTGCTGCTCCTCACAGACACAACCTGGGAAAGGTGTGGTGGTGCCTGTAGCAACAAGAGAGCAGTTATCTGGTCTCCCTTGAAGGAACGTGATGATAAAGTGAGGAACAGCTGACAGGACCAGAGCTGGTATGTGCAGCCCAGCGGACGTGACGTTCCAATTTTAGAAAACTACAACTGGGGAGACTTGCTTGCTTGCTGGACCTTGCTGCTGTTTTCCGTACAGGGAGCCTTGGGAGAGCAATGTCGTACCTGTCCAGCCTACTCAGCAATAGCAGCCCCTCATCCAGGCAGCTGATGGTTAACAATTAATACCTTTGGAGCATACACCTAGCTAAGGAAAAATATTAGGGCTTTGCAATATACAGCCAGGCAACATGAACTCCTTGTTTTTCCACGGTGAACAGCTCTGCCACGTCTGCCTGGAAAGCCACAGTTATCCTTTGTTTTCAATTTTGCCAGTATTGCATCTTCCATCCCTCACTTGCATGTAAGCATCAGTGTTGCAGCCCCAGAGGTCCAAGCAGTCCTGCCTGTTGCCCACCCCACTCCCACCCATCCCTGCCTTTCTTCTCCCTTCATCTTATGCCTTCTAAGCAATCAAAAAACATCTCCACACCTTTCCTAAAAGATACCCTTAACTGTTCTCTCTTCTCCCCCAGTGTCAAATTCTGCCTTGAATTGTCAAGTTTGACACTGGCAATTCGGCAGAATCTCAGTTCCCACCCACCTCCTTCTCCACTGCTGTTGCTTGTAAGGAAGGAAGTTAGGGGCTGTTGCATATTACCAAAATGAAAGTCTTGTATTTATCTCTTGGCAAGCAGAATTAGGAACCTGAACGAGAATATACAGGCTTCTGCTCTCTTCTACTCCTCAGTTACCTTCTTGGTCTCTCTGGGCAGATTAAGGCTTTTGTGCTGTTTTTGCCAAGGTCAGCGATCTATTCTTTTGTATTCACTGTACTCGACTCAATTAGTTGAGGGCATTTAACATGGATTTTTCATATTTGCATCACAAATTTTAAATGATCCATGAAAAGCAGCTGTTCAGAAACTTCTGAATTCATTATCCCCAGTGTCTTGGAGTAAAGCAACTTTGCCAGCCATTTGGTTGGGGCCCTGTGTAGTCAGTAGGATGGGAAACTGTCAGTCATTTTTAGCCTGCATTGAAGAAATAATGTGATGCTGTGGCATCTGGCTTCCATTTCACATTCTCTACAACCTCTTCTTTACCTGATTTGCTATTTACCAATAGCTGTGTCAACAGATCGGTAGCTAAAGATCTGCATAGCAGCACCCCCAAGGACTTCAGCGTTGGCCTGGTCATATGCAGTGGTGTTACATGCCACAAAACCATTTCAATCTCATTCCTTCTCTCTTCTCTTCCTCTAAACAGAACGTGCTTTGGATTTGAGCTGGAATTTTTTACTTTGCAACACAGCATTCCTTGCTCTTGTTTGCTGGCTCTTTTAGAAAGACCTAGGACCTTGACAAAACAACATGATGATGTGAATAAAGGACAAGAACAATAAAACCCCTGCTTTTCACAACAGACCTTGATGTCGTGGCCTGGAATAATAGGGGTGACTTTAAACTTGGGAAAGTTTCAGCACAAGGTTTTAAGGATTGCTTTCCAAGTCAAAAAGGAACTGCAAGAACAGCGGGGGAAATGCAGGACACACAGCACGCAGGTTCCTCTTCCCTAAATAAGCAACGGTGGGCTCTCCAGTGAGTGCTGCAGGCTTTAATTCATTTGGGACTCAGCTTCCTTCTGGTTTTGAGGTCCAGTACTTAGCAAAAGGAAAATTCATAATCTTCTAACCTGAGCTGTATTTGTGGTATTGGCTCCCCTAGCTTCGTTTAATCATTGACAAGCTCAAATGGAGGCTATGGAGAAGGACTCCATCACATTGCAATGAGCCATGGCCATCCTTTTTGCATTGTCGCTTTATTTTCTACATCCTTTACTTTGAGTCAATGATTTTTTTCTTCAGGCCTTAGCACAACAGGTACCTGAGATTATTTCTCAATGACAACCTCAATGTTTTCCTGTCCAGGCATTGCACATTACACATTTTCGAGCTCACTAGTCATGCCTTTTCCCTGAACTCTAGCTCCTGCTTATGCAGCCCTTCTACATCTTACTGCTGTGCATCCACATGTCCAGCTTACAGTACAACACACCTCGGCACGCATGGGCAGCCCAGCGCACATGCGCCCTCCCCGCAGCTGTCCAGCATTCCCAGGCACACAGGTTTGTACCGTGAGCATGGGATACAGCTAGAGACAACTTTTTATGCACCGCCTGATTCTTCTGTCTTACACACACGCATGCAAACGCCACACCAAAAATCACATGCCCAGAGCTCTCATCGGCCCTTCTGCATCTTCCACCCAGCCAGTTTCTCAGTGGTTGTTGCATTCATTCGTACAGAAATAGTGTGGCTGAGAGCCAGAGGCTGGTCTTGCTTTCTCCTCTCTTTCCTTCCTTTCTTCGGCTCGCTGGGTGTAACAGGCTGAATGCAGTTGCTTATTGGTTTTGTTTCCACATATAATCAGATCTCTTTCCTTGACATTATGCAGCTCAGCACAAGCACTCCAGGTGGGATGAATCCAGTTCAGTGCCCTCCTCCCACCCTAGGCTGCTCCTATCGCTAATGAACTGCAAACAACCATGTTCCCCATGTTCAACCTTCACCCTGCCCAATGCATCCATAATCTAAATATAGGCCATAATTATTCCACTGGCGTCTGTAGACCCATTGACAGAACTGACAGTGGCAGAGGTCGGGAGACCCTTTGCACCTTTAATATATTCTCTTAACCATTTCCATGCCACTGATGGTTACAGTCTCCCTAACATCCAATAAATGTCTGGGATTTGTCCTTTGACTGTTCGAAATCTGTTTGTTCCTTAGTCCTCTCAGTTCCTGTACCGCCAAACCGCAGGCTGATTATTTTCTTCCCTCTAATTGGGACACTTCATTTGTTTATCTGGTTGTGCAATCAAAACGTGAACTCAGAATGCTCTTTTCAAGCCAATGACCTGCATTCCCCCAGATGCAAATCCCAGTGCCTGAGAAAATGAGTGCAGGAATCGATCTCCTGGCCAATGCACTGTTTCCATGTTGGAATACCCTGGAAGCAGAGGTACTGACTTTCCATATTATTATTTTTATGGCCCTATGGAACAAACAGTTGAATATGGTGCTGTGTGAGTGAATAGCGGGGGGAGAAGCTAATCTGTGCTGTAAGTAATTTGATCATAAATCATTTAGAGAATGTAAATTGTAGGGGAGAGATGTCACTCCTGGCAGGAGGTCGCCTGTGTCACCTGTCAGACAGTCCCCAGTGGCGATCATGAAAATTTCTTTGCAGGATTATTAATAAATAAACATAATGCTCTGCATTTCTGCAGCACCTTTCACTGGAGGGACAGAAAGCACTTTAACATTAAGAACTATGCTATGCAATTATTTTAACTTCCTTTCAAAATATTATTTTAAAGGTCAAATTTGTCATTTGTTTCCTGGGATTATAAAATGGCATTAAATTTAAACTTCATGATTTCCACCTCCACCTCTGCTCATTCTGAGGTAAGGTATAATCTCCATTTTACATGAAGTGACAAGTCATTAGTTCTGAAATGTATGATAAGTATTTGTAGTGCGGTAGCTCTTAGGGATGTTTTTGTCCCACAGAATTTATAGTTTCGTTCAAAACTAAGAAAAGCAGTAGAAGAGAAAGGAGGAGGTTGGATAAGACCAATCGTGACTGTTTAGATCTCCTCTAAGCGTACATCACGTGGGACATGAAGTTATAATCATAAAATTGTAGTGCTGTCATTCAGTGTGTAGTGATATATTGCTGCACTTCTAAACAATTGGATCCTGGCTGCGCATCTCAGTATATGTATCACTATAACTGTTAATGACCTAGAGGAATATATGGAAGAGGTGAAGAAAAGATGGAAGAAGAGCTATTGATATTGTACGATCCTTGTGTGTTATGCTAACCAATAATGCCTCATTTTTCATTTGCATTCTTTTGTCTCTGTGTATCCATATTGTTAGTCTGAAATGTAAAACTTACCTGCAAGCTTTTTCTGGGCAGGAGTCTTCTTTTGTCCTGTGTTTTTTGCACAACACCAAGCACAGTTTGGGTCCTGACTTATGAGTAGGACCCAGAAATCCTACAATGTTACTAATCTGTCCTGCTCCCATTGAAGTTTATGGCAAAATTTATCCCACTTTCTCTAGCTGTGAAATTATATAGCACTGGTGCTATGAACAGATCTTAGAAGTGAAGAAGAGAACAAATCACAAAAGAAAAGTATTACCCAGATTAGATTCTTCAGAAACTATCCCCCGTGAAAGGGGGCTGAGAATGGGAAGGTGCATGCATGCAGCTTCTGGCAGGGTCACACTTGTAACATCTGGCTGTGAAAGCTGGAAAGCTCTGCCAACTCCTTTTGAATAACAGGCCGTGCTCACGGAGACTAAGCGTAACTGTGCAAAAAAAAACTCGCCCAGAACACTTGGAAGGGGTCACGAGGAGGAATGTCAGGGAAAATAGGGGAAGGGCCTAGGACTGTTAAAGCCAGAACTGCTCAATCTGGCTTCAATCGCTTTTCCTCCCTTTCTTTTCTCTTTTCTTTCTTTTCCCTTTTTCTTTTTTCTTTTTTTTTCTCTTTTCTTCTTTTCTCTTTTCTTTTCTTTTTTCTTTTCTTTTTTCTCTTTTCTTTTTTCTTTTCTTTTCTTTTCCTTTACCTTACCTTACCTCTTCCTTTTTCCTTTCCCTTTCCTTTCCTTTTCCTTTTCCTTTTCCTTTTCCTTTTCCTTTTCCTTTTCCTTTTCCTTTTCCTTTTCCTTTTCCTTTTCCCTTTCCCTTTCCCTTTCTTTTCTTCCTTTTCCTCTTTCTTTTTCAAGAAATTCACTCATGGAACTGTAAGAAAGCAAATCTCTGCAAAAATAAGAGAACTCCAGCATGGCTGAGTAAGGGAAGGCATTCGGGTATTGCTAACGACCGGAGACACTATATAAACAGGGACCAACTTAAGACAGTTCATTAAGAAAATAGGGGAGACAGAGCAGTAAAGCTTGTGCCTTTGCTAACACAATAATGAAGCAGTTAGAATGGTGTATCTTTACTATCAGCTTAACATATGGTTTGAGTTCACACCTGAGCCCAAGCTCTCCAGTTATCCACACTGCCTGTGTGTCAGTGTGCTTTATGGCTCCAGCCCAGTGAGCCACATTCAAACCCTACCCAGAGAAGCACGAGGGAGGCAACTAGTTTGAATTACGGTGCTTCGAACTCCAGCAAAAATGGCAATGTAAGCTGTAACACAGGTAGCATGGCATGCAGCTTAGAGCTCAAACAGCAATAGAATAGTGCTGCTTCTGATTTTTATTGCTCTGTATGTGGTGTGGCCAGTCTTGCTTCTCAAAGCAAGCCTTAGATACCTGCTGACTTAGTACAGACACTTCTGCCAACAAGGTGGTTAAGAGAAGAAAACTGATGCAACAGATAGCACACTATGGGATGTATCAGAGAAAGTACTAAAGCAACATGCCTCTGTCTCCCTGTGCTCTGTGCCACACAGCCTGTTTCAGATTTGTGACCCTCTGATCACAGGAGATTGGTTAATTTTCCAATTCCACAAGGTCTCCTACCAACCCGCCAAGTTACTCCTCACTAGACATTTCCTTACTGAGGTGTCTGTGGGGCTCCTTCTCCCTATTACATGGATCCGCTCTGGGTCTAGCCACAGTCTGCAGCAATGGTGCAGGACATGGTTCACGTCTCCTCTTTGGGTTCCATCCCACCACCGCCCTTCCTTCTCTCTGCCCTGTTGGAATGGGGTGGTCTCTCAAGGTGATGGCAGCAGCAGCAAGCAGCTGGCCTGTGTGTGGTGATGTGAAGTTTAGACGCTTGCTTCTCCTTTGACCTTGCGTTGTCCTTACACTGACACACAGACTGCTTCTCATAGTGCAGCGTGACTCCTGGTTGTTCAGCCTGTTGCTCAGGTCCTGCCGTATCTGCAAAAGCAGCCACACCTGTGTTTCACCAGTAGCTACAACTTCCTAGTGGTGATGAAGGACTTATAAGTAGCAGGCGCTGCAGCTGGGGATTACCTTTTTGTGTGATTTTCTCTTTGAAATCTAGCTCAAGGAAACCTTTTACTGCTTGGCATTATTTGTCCTACCTGCTTTCTCCCTCCATATTATAAAGTTCCCAAAAGAGGACCATGGGAGATGCTGGCTGCAGGGGAGATCCTAGTGACCACATGCTGTCAAGTGCTGAGGTGCTGGAAAAGCCAGGGAGTCCTGAGTGGGCAGAGGGTGCTGCAGAGCCTGCAGAGACCCCAAAAGAGAGGATGTGCTGGCTTTGGAACAGAGGGGAAGTTACATGAACGGAGCTGCAGAAAGGAAAATGCATGAGTCAGTATTCATCCATATATTCATGATCTGTAGGCTTGAGTGCTGTGATGCTCATTATCTAGGCATGACCTTAAAAACTGCAGTTGATTGAGAACACGGCAGCCCATCTGCTTGGCAACACAGGCTGCTGGGGGCCTCACCCCAGCACTCTGCTCCCTGCACTACTTCTCTGTTCTTTGTTTGAATACAAATTCAAGGGCTCAGGCTTCATCTCCAAATCCTTTGCTAGGGCCTGAGACAAGGCATCCACAACTCCTTCTCTCTCAAGAGCACATGAGTGAAATCTGTGTGTGCAGGATACACAGCTTTCTCTGTGCCCCAGCTCCAGCTCTATAAAGCAAACTTCCTCCTCCTCCCTCTCTCCCCAAAATAAGCAGCAACCACAAGCCTGTGTGCCTGAAAAACGCCATCTTCCACTTGCCGTTCCACAAAAGCAACAGAAAGAGCCATCCCACAGCCCCTGCTAGGCAACGCGGAGCTCGTGGCATGAGCTCTTTTTGCAGCTCGGGGTGGTGGTAGGTACCACCCTGACCGTTAGACAGGGACGGCCCTACAGCCAGCCTGGATGTAACAAGGAGCGCGTGCTATGGCCGACACTGAGGCATTCCCTCTGCCCCTTAGCTGTGCAGAGGGGCTCTGCTGGGGTGAAACACCCCTCCCTGGCTGTTCTCTCCTCACGGGAGAATGAGCAAGTTCATGAATGAAAACTCACAATTTCCTGCCCCGCTAGTAGGGGACAACAGCCGCCTTCTATTTTTCCTCTACCACCCCGCCCTGTTTGCAGCTGACCAAAGGAATGAATGAGAACTGTCCACTGCCACTTCATCATTTAAAATACACAATCGCCAGAAAAGAGGAAGCAATGTTAAATTTTCTGTCCATGTGAAAAATCCTTCTGCTCCTTCCTCCAGACACCTTCCTGAGCCTGCTTTCTAGCATCCCTTCTTCTTTAAAAGAAAACGTGTCTTTCTTCTAAGCAATTAAACTCTATAAAAAAAGGACATTTTCTCCATCATACTTTCCCATCTCCCCTTTCCTGGATGGCAATCACATACTCCAGATCTCACGCTGCGAAGGATATTCTGCCACTGGTCACATCTGGTTCCCTGATGAGATCCGCAGGCGGCGGAGCTGGAGCGTTCGCTGGGTCACGTGGCGGCTCTAGGTTGCCTTATCTTCCTGAAGACCAGCGCTTTTTAATCTCCTTTGATTCTATTTCTCTCTTTTTGCAACACTCTTATCAGTTTGAGACTAAACTGCTGCACAAATTCTCATGAGATCAATCTACAGATCTTAAATATGGTAAAAAAGAGGTGTTTCTCTGAGCAATCTGTTGGAGAGATTTTGTGCTGACTTTTAGACTAGTTCCACACTGGTATGCATTCCTTTAGCATTAATGCTTCCTCTGGGACTCGAACCTTACAGAAATATGAGAACTGAGCATGCAGGCTGCAGACACACTATGAAACCAGCCTGCATGTAGTGTGTGTGTGGAGAAGACATGCTGCAGCCATGTCTGTGGAAAGAGAAATTCACAGCCTATCTTCTCTAGCTACTGCTGGAAAATGGAATCTCTTTGAACTCTGTCATTTTCATTTGAGGAAGAAGGCTTTTGGGTTTTGTTTCTGAAAATAACTTCTAGCAGAAGTCTCCTCAGTGTATGCTATTAGGAAAGGAAAATAACAAGTCAATAGGCATATATTAAGTCAGTAAGGCCAGGATTTTATCAATAATGGACTGAGGATGAAGGATACAGTGACAGTTGCATTTAGCACTCAGAATAAAGTAAATCAATCAAATTGACTGTATGTTGATTTAAAATCCTTAAAGATTTGGGTCAAGATCATTCTAGTTTTCCTGAAACAGACTTGTTACCAGGAATCTTCATACCCGCAAGTAATATAGAAATTTTCCTGTTTAATTTTCTCAGCCCCCACTGATACCTTGTGCTTACCTGTTGTGCTTGGTTCTGTTTGAACAATTAAAATAAAATGGCCTCACTAGCCATGGGTCAGTACTGAAACATTTGGGCTGGAAATAATGAGGAGGTTGTGGTTGCTCTACAACTATGTGAGTATTAGCCATAAAAGCTTTAGAGGCTTTTTCCTCGTGTTTTAGGTTAAAAATTAAGTTATTTAGAATACTTTTATTTATGTAGTTCTCCATTCCTTACAGGCTGATCTTCAGGCTTATACTAGCTACTAAGAGTTCCTTTTGACAGTTGTATCAGTGGGATTTTAAATATTGTAGATTAAATGTACATCAACCCATCCTTGAACTGTACAAAATAATTAAATTGATTAAATGAAGATCTGTGAATGGTGCAACATTCATTTAGATGGCTGTGTATAAAATACACTTCTTTCACTTCAGGAGACTCGATCTGGAGACATAAAGCCTGATCTTGCCGTCCTTGGGCACAGGGCGCCGTGTTCAAAGGGAGGCGGCGCTGTGCAGGGGGTGTGATCAGTGCCTGGCGTTAAAGATGGCAGGGCGAGCCAGGCCGCAGGATCAATTCGTGGCTGTTCTTCCAGGGATCGAAGCAAGGGAGAAGTAAAATAAACATCTTCTGAAAGTTCTCACTTTGGGGGTTGTTTAAAAGAGTATTTCACACAGAACCGTAGCATAGAATATGAAAGAAAGTCTATTTCTGTCAAGACTTAATTGAGGAAATTTAATTTTCTTTCTTAACTGAATTGCTGTTGATAATCTAAAGTAATTCTGTCTGGTCTGTCTAATTTAGCAATGAAAAACCTGGATCTTGAAGCTGTGCACAAGAATGTAACAGATTTTTAAAAACAGCTTTTCTGAATAGAAAGACGGTAACTTATGGCAGCGTAACAAAAGATCTTTTTTTTTGTCATTGTTTTGATGTAAGACACTTAAGTTCTTATACCTCAATGCACTGACACTCTCTTTTTAACAGAAAGAAATGCATTTTTGCAAATGGTACATCAACAGACCTTGGGAAAATTGAGTTTGGAGAAAAAAATTGAATTCATTTTGTTTCTCTAAGCACTTTCCCATGTTTCAGATTTTGTACTGATAGATTGATGATATGATTTGCTTTAAAACCAGGTGGCCTCTTAGTTTCCATCTGTTGTGTCTATTGCTCTGTCTCTAGTGAGAAGCATTGCATAGCTGTGCAGGCATCTGTACCCTTGAGAGAAAACTCTTTACGCTATCAGAAATGCTCAGGGAGAGAGAATCTAGTTTTACAGTATCTTAAATGTGAGACGTATCAGAAACTTGAGGCCCTGGAATGATCATGTTTATATTCACCCAAACTGAATGCACTGAATTTATATTAGCTTTGTGTAACCAACTTTACAACAAAAACAAAACCTAGTGACATTTCCAGAAGAAACAGTTCAAATCTTACAAAACCACCTGAATATCTCACAAACATTTGCTGCAATTTCTCGTCTCTCTGGATGCCAGAGGTGGCATTGC
>NW_009204250.1:129709-131066 GCF_000690835.1 Fulmarus glacialis
AAAGTAGGAGTTTTGATGGATAAACAACGCCACTTGAGCAAAGACCTGCCATGATTTTTCAGGTTCTGCAATACAGAGACTTACTGTGGAGCTTAAACCATGTGAGTGGAGTCTGCTGGAAAAAGTGACTTATTTGAACGAAAATGTCTTCGGTAGCAGGTTCCCCGCAGCTCTGGTGTAGGTGTAGGTGATGCAACCAGTCGAGAGAGGGGAGACGCAGCAGCCGAGAGTTATGCTCCATGCGGGCTGCAAGCATTTCCCTAGAAGTTATATGTTTGTGAATGTAAAGCACAGAATGGGGCCTTTCCTCGCTGGAATGGAAATAACAAATACTTGGTGCCGTTGGGCAGGGCGTCACGGTGTCTGACTGTCTTCTCCAGACAGCTAAGTGCGGCACCAGGACACTGAAGGAATTTGGAAACACCTAAAGGCCAAGGCACAGGGCAAATGGGCTGAAACTGTCAGTCATGTCCCAAAGAACCGGGCTCCCCGTGTGCGCGCGGTTTCGTCCTGGGTGCCTGCTGTTAGTTAACGAACCGGGCTGACTTGGAACTCCCTCCCTCGTCCCTGCATTTCCCGTCCCAGCTGAGGTAGCAGCTGTGATCAGCTCCACACTAACTGCTTACAGCAATTCAACTAGTCTTGCTTAGAGGATTGATTTAAAAAAAAAACCAACCTATTATTTTTAACTGGCAGAGGGCTGAGTAGAAATGAAGATACACTGGCAAAAGGTGCTTTTGCTTGCATAGTGTGTTTCATTTGCTGAACTGCTCTAAGTCATGCCGGCATTAGCGCTTTCTGCTATGACAGCACTAGGAGTTTCCCAGTCATACCAGCAAACACCTTCTGATGCAGCTAGGCCTTGGACTGCAAAAGTTGACAAAATATGAGCAATCACATTTCTCACCAGATACGCTGCTACCCTGCACCTTTCACCCAGTTTAGACAATTAGTTGAGACTTGCTAGTTTCGTTTTTATTTATTGTTAAGTTCACTTTCAGGCTTTTGTTCACTTGTAAAAAATCCTGTTGAATTTCACGTTCAAATTCAACATACTGAGTGCTAGCATTTGTCTTCATCTGCAAAACACAGCAACTTGTGAATTAAGGATTTTCCATCTGAAGTGTTGAATATATGTCAGGGCGAGGCCCGGTTGGACCCGTGCTCCTGCAGAAACACCTCTGTGCTTCACCTCAGGCACGCGGCCACGGCTGTGAAACGCGCCGGATCTATGGCCGGTGCGGGACCCGGGCACCGAACGGAGCGTCCCCCACATCACCCTTCTGCAAAAGCACCGAAGGGAGCAAAGCAAAGGGAGCGGCGGCAGCTCCGCCGTTGTGCAACCGCTCCCTGCTTC
>NW_009204251.1:0-534 GCF_000690835.1 Fulmarus glacialis
ATTTCTGTGGGTGGTGGGCAGGGTGCAAGAGGAAGCCCATCGACCACGCAGCCAGGTTTCAGGCCTCCAGCCAGAGCTGGGGAGTCCTGCCTGAGGCAGGGGAAGCCCACAGCGGGACCGGAGGCTGCGGTCAGAGCCAGCGGCGAGTCAACTCCCCTGGGAGAGCCCGGGTCACAGGGTGGCAGCTAACAGTAGGGCCCTTTGTGATCCACCCTTGTGGCAGCTAGTAATGCCCAGCACCGGTGCGGCAGCCCCAGAGTGTCCAGCACTCTCCTGAAAAGCGACATGCACTGCGCGGCTCGTGCCCGAGCCCGAGCCCGTGCGCGCAAAGTACAGGTTTCCCTACGACCCCTGGCACACAACACCCCCAGGGCCAGGGCGCTTCCCCGACGCTCCACCATCCGCACCAGGTGAGAATGCGGGGCTGGGGCTGGACCAGCATCGTGGGGACCCCAGGGAACCTGGGCCCAGCAGGGGGGCCCTTCCGGAAGGGGCTAGGGGCAGGAGAGCCGGTGCCAGGGCTGGGGTGGGCGG
>NW_009204252.1:0-5571 GCF_000690835.1 Fulmarus glacialis
ATGATTCTATGATTCTATGATTCAAAGGGGTGAGAGCGTGCTGTACTCAACTTGTATTAAGCAAGTACTTTATTGCTGTTTGCTTGTCCTCTGCCTCAATTTGCTACCATTTTGCTTCTTCTCCGAGAGGTTTGTACTTCGTGAAGGGATAATCCTGCACCCATAGTAGAGACTTAAGGAGTGATGCTGTAATAAGAGATAAAAATGAGGTTAACGGCTCACATGAAAGCAGCCACGGTGCTTAAAGCAACTACTGCTGTCCAGAAAAAATGTCCCTGGGCACCTTTATTTTCTTATTAACCTTTCTCCACCCCACTAAATGTGGCTTTCTCCTCTATTTAGGAAGAGAGAACTGCCTTTAATTCTTGAGTCAGTTCCCTTCCTGTCAGAGAGGGAAGGAAGGGGCTGCAGTTACTTGCTATAGGTGTAAACCGCCCTCTCCTGCCCAGAAGGTTTTAAAGTTTGCCAGCAATAAGCCACTGTAATTTGATTTTACTGTTTTTCTTGATTTTCACTTTGTCTTTATTATTTTATTTAAATGAGTTAAAAATATCCTTTCAGCCTAACTATTGACATGCTGTCTTTTCCCATGAGCGTTATTTGAAGAAAATTGGGTAAAAGCATCATCTCGAGTTACGGTTTTCTGTTTGTCATTGGAGAACACGCTCTTTTGCGATAGCACTGCCACGGATAAAAGCCTGGTATGACAGCAGCCTTAAGTGTGACCTAAAGCCAGGCAATTTACTTGTGATTTATTCTTTATTGCAGTCTAAATGGATAAGACATATATTGTGTGGAGGAAAAGTAGTGTTGCCATTGTACAGACAGACATACAGATATTTCAGGTGATGCAGCAAGTCTGGGAGAAAACTAAACATTGAATTAAGATCCCCTGAACTGCCAGTCCCAAGCTTTCACTTGTGCGCAGAATCCTCCCTGGAACAGCGAATGTTAGGCTGCCTAGGATTTATGAATTTATTTGCTCGAGGATTTGGAGGCGTTGTGTTTTAGTTTTGCCTAGATTTACAGGTTGCAGTGCCTTAGTTTAAAATCATTAAGAAATTGTAGTTATTTATTTGAATAAAATAATGTTTTCAATTGTTTACAGGCTCGGAAACTTCTTCGGGAACTTAAGCATCAGAAGCGTTGTAATGAGGCTGCCACAATAATTGCCGCTTATTGGCATGGTACCCAGGTAAGAAAATGGCAACAAATTGTGCACTTAATTGTCTCTACATAGAATGAAGAAGGCCCTTCAGGATAAAGTTATCTGGGAGTATTTTCAGTGGCTTAAACTCCTGATTTTTATGTTTCTCTTTGCTGCTAACATGTTTTAGCTGGTGCAATCTGGGAAGCTGGGACGTGCTTTAATATTTGCTGTTTGTAGTGAATGGTTTCTTTCTTTCTTTCTTTCTTTCTTGCACCATTGGGAACTTGCAGTAACCTTTTCTTTCCTAAGCTTTTCTATATCCCATTTTCAAATGCATCACAGGCGCGAAGGGAACTGAGACGACTGAAGGAGGAGGCTAGAAATAAACATGCTATTGCTGTTATTTGGGCTTACTGGCTTGGATATAAGGTACTTCATGCTCATATCACGTGCCCCCTTCATTACCCAAAAATCTCAACATTTAATCAGTAGTAAATAGTGAGAATTAATGACTAATACAATTGACTTGAAAATAATAGAGCATGATCGTTGATTCTTTCCATTTCCATTCATGCCACACTTAATAAATCTGACAACATTCTGTATGTCAGTTTTTTTGTAGAGTAGGAAATTCTTTGCATGGCAGCCAAGTAGTGATTTGCACTAACAAGCCATTAGACTAGATTAAAAATGACTAGACTACAGTATTCTCAAATTAGGAAATGCATTTAACTACATGTAAATACGCAAAGCATGGTTTGCAGGGGGAGAGAAGGTTGGGGGGTTTTGGTGTGGTTTTTTCCCCCCTAACAAGTGCTTTCAGTGACACTGTATTAATGATCCAATTGAGATTTTCACCAGGCTGTATGTTCTGCACCCTGGACAGTCTTCATTTACAAGTTCAAACCAATGCTATTAAATTGTACTAAATTTTAGTTTTAATTGGTTTAATTGATTCTCTGGCTGTGATTTGAACCAGTAAGAAAATTTCAGTAAGTACAAGTAAAGCACAGTTTTATGACCTGATCTTTTAGCAGAAAATGATGTTAGTTTGCAATTCTAGGAAGCCCTAGAAAAATCCCAGGAATTCCAGCATCAGCTGTTTGTTTTCAGAAGCAAAGTCCCACTGAAAGATTCTTGCTAATCCCCAGCCTGCAGTTGTGGGTTATGTGAACATTGGAAATGCTGTTCACTAGAGGTCAAAAATTTATTGTTTTCAATTAAATAAATTCGTAACTTAGTTGAAAACCACATTCAGTAAATACATTAAGTTTAAAACATCTTCCAGTTATTATTTAGGTTGGGGGCTGGGGTGGGAGGGGGGGAGGGTGTTGGCAGAACACCTTGCCAACCAGATGGGAGAAATGTGCTCGAATTACATCTGGAGTATAATGCTGAGTTTGACCCTTGCTACTTTGATATAAATGTATTAGATTTCTAATGAAATGGCAGCCCTGGGAATCCAAACAAACATGTACAGAATTTCCCTCATACTAGAGAGACTTTGCATCTTTTCAGTTCTAGCTTGATATTTAGGTAGCTATGTAATTTGACAGACACACTGCTTCCTCTACATTTGTTTAAATGCAATACATTGAAAAATTATTCTATTTTTAACCAGAGTTCCTTTCACCAAAAAAAATTGCTCAGTACTGCAGAAGTGATACTTACATTCCTAGGTTTAAGATGTTCTTTAGAATTAAAAAGGACACATCCAGAAAGCAATGCAGTAGTGTTAACTGTGTTAGAGCTCCTCATTTAAATATTTAGTAGATTTGGATAATTTTTAACATGTTTTAGTAGTTATTTTTATCAATTGGCTCACAGGAATTTCATGAAAAATTGCCTCCTTATTCCTTAAATGTAAGTAATCTAAATATATCTATATCTACAGATAATAATCTATATTGAATTAAGATTAGAAAAAGAATTACAGAATCTGCTAAAAGATAAAACTTGTTATTGGTGTGTTGTTTTATCTCTTCCCAGGGGAATATTTAAAACAAAATTTCTGAAAGTTACTTTCAGAGATCACTTGCTTTACCAAGGGGGAAAAAAAAAAAACCTACAGACCTCAAGCACTCAGTTTCCTTCCTTTTCACAAGACAGACAAATACTTAGCTTTGCAGAGTCCTTGTTTTTACAGTGCTGTATAGTAGGAGCTTTTGTTCCAAGCAGATGAGTGAAAACATATTCTTTCCGAGAGCCTACATCTAATGCAAATTAACCTTTCTAGCTACATCAGAAAAGTGTAACTGGCACAGGCTGGCACTGCTGTTGCACAAGTCTGTTTGACAACGTATAACTTGACAACTGCAGATACATGGCTAGAGCTGCTGTGACTGATCCTATAACACTGGAACTCTTCTTTTTGCTTGACTTTTATCATCAGATAACTGAATAACAAATGTACTGGTATCTCCTAAAATTCTGAGATTCTGTTAAGTTGCCCACACATGCCTTTGTGTTTAGAATACTTTGCAAATTGCTTTCCTAAAATGGGAACGATTGATTAAATGGAAGTAGGTGCCTATCTCTTTGTACATGAGGAAGGCACTATGTTTGGGGCGTTTACCCCTTCATTCCATAAAGACAGACAATTTACCAGGCTGAGAATTTTTTTAAAGTACATAAAGATCAAAATAAAAAATAACCTTCAGAATAAAAGCCCTCAATATGGTGCTGGTAACTCATCATTACGTACGATTTGATTCTGTTCTGCCCAGGCACTTGCCAGTGGAAGAAGTGACTAGATAGTGAGATTTTAGTAAGTCTTGATTTTCATTTTGATCATGCAACTGCAGGCAAAGTTCTCCCTTAGAGTAAAGTTACGAGATGCTTACCACTGATTGCGAGGTGTGCACGGAAGAGAAGATGGAAACACTGGTAGCGAATAATGAGGCTGACAAAATTCTTATCTGTGCATGCCACTTAAGCAGCGGTGGAGGCTTTTTTGACCTCCTTATGTGGCTTCACACCAATTCACACTGACACATGTTGGGTTTTAAAGGTTAAACGCTGTTCTTCCATCTTTCTATATCTTGATTGTAAGTTGGCTGTTCTATTTGGGAGAAGCCTTTTCCTGGTCGTTTTGCTATCTGCATCGGGCTGTCTCTTTTGTTCACTATCTAAACCTTTTAGGCTCGGAGGGAATTGAAACGCTTGAAGGAGGAGGCTAGGCGTAAGCATGCTGTTGCAGTCATTTGGGCTTACTGGCTTGGACTGAAGGTACTTTCTCAAACACTTCCGTCTGTCAACATGAACTCAATAAAGCGTGGCATCTTACTAACACTTAATAAATAAGCGGTTATGTGGGCTCACTAGTAGGGATGATTTTTACACAGAATTACATTGCTTAATTTTGTCGTGGACTTTACTGAAAAATTCAGAAGCTGAAAATGCCTCATTTACAGCAATATTTAAGCATCAGGTGTTTTTTGTCATATCAGGAATTTCATTTTTCAAGTGAAAGACAAATGTTAGATTAAAGGGACTCTATTACGGTTGTTGACTTAAAAACTTGACCTACGTTGGCAAAGATCCTATCCGGAAAGATTACAAGGATGTATTTTCTTATTGTGACCTCTGCTTGTTTGAATGGGAAGTAGGGTGGAGCTGTCTGACTCTCACTGCTGCTCACGTTAGACCCCTGGCCCCAGTGTCGAGGGCACGGTGTAAGGCTAATGATGATGTCCTGTTGCTTCCATCAGCCTTTTTAAGGCATGGCATTGCATGCAGTTACCTATGGCTTGTGGCAGCTGTGAATTCCCAGAAAAATTGAGATGTACAAGAGTCTTTTGTTTTCTGTCCCTTGCTCTCAAGGACTGGTTGGCAAAAGAAAACACATTCGTAATCTCAAAAAATGTAGTTCTGCTCTGTAAATAGACTATGAAAATGGCATCTTGAGATGTTTCAGGTCTGTGCCCAAATGATTTACATAATACAATTTTCAAACATACTTTTACAGATGCAATCCTGAAGAACTGTGGAAATCTAAATCAGTTTTGTTTGGCTGGGTGTCACTTTTGCTAATAGGGATATTGTAGACTACAGAAGTATAAAAGGGAACAATTTACTTGATAATGCAGAGTAAAGTCCAGCTCTTATATTCTCGTACTTATTCTAACAATGATGAAATGGGAAAAATAGTTACAAAACATATAATTATCTATAATACATGTATATTATGTATATAAAAAAATCCATTACAATACATGCATGGAAGCCAGAGCTGGAAATACAAAGGAGCCATTTTAAGAAGTCGTTCTGCAGATCAGAATCACACTGGAGGTACTGCTGCCAAAGTGGGTCTGTTTTTATGATTTTAAAACAAGAATATGTCCCTCCTGAGAACTCAGAGGCTGTTTTATATCAAACAGCGGCATTTAAATGAAAACTGACGAATCCAAAACCTTTAAGGC
>NW_009204252.1:5609-16731 GCF_000690835.1 Fulmarus glacialis
GTGTGGGTTTTCAGTGTATTTTTTAAATAGTGTAAGCGGCACTTCTGTCTCACCTGAAACATGCAGATTTTTCTGAAGAAGAACATAGTCTGTAGTTCCAATATACCACTGTTACCACAGGCAATTCTCATTTGTCTGATGGCAAAGTATTTTCACCCATGACATATGGAGGTGAAGATTTAAATTTGATACAAGTGATCAAGATTAAACCATTAATTCTACAGTCTTTTTTTTTTTTTTTTTGTGATTGTATGATTAGTAGATTTTAATAGCATTTGTGGTACTTCCCAGATTTAGGCTTTTCTGGAACGGCTTGCATTTCTCAATGCTTGCTTTGCAGCTTCCCTGCAGCGCCAATAGGATGTGTGGGTGTATATTAGTCCCTTTGTTCCAAATTAATTTGCACACCTTGCAGCTCACAAAGAATAATATAAAGCAACATCATTAAAGAGAGTCTATGAGAACATGGGGAGATTTGGGATGATTGTGGTTGGAGTGGCTTTGAGTGTGTTAATTTCCATCCCTGAATAATAAATAAAGGATGTACACTAATTATAGAGCACTAAACCTTACAGAAAATCAGTGAATAAGAACTCTATGAATTTTTCTTATAAAATGAGGAGGAAAAAATTATGTGCTGTATTTGCATAGAATGAAGACAGCTGAATGCTGTCGGTTTTGTTGATGCATCTTAATGTGTAATTAAGCAAACCCCATTTATCTGTGGGGTTTTTTTAATCCCAGCATGGTGACAGATTCTTGCTTTCAAAACGCTGTCTTATCTTAAAATGCATGACACTCAGTATGGGGCAGAAGGTGTGCCAGGCTAAACCAAACTTTCTTATAAGTTGATGTGGGTTTTTCCTCTATGGGTTTCCCTTTATTTTCTGGTTACAGTGAACTCAGCAACACATAGCAAGTTAGCTGAAACCACTAAATTTGCTCTGGGGTAAATTATGCAAAGCCACGATGTTTTCCCTGGTTTTTGTTCAAAACTTTTAACAGGTGTGTTGCAGGCTGTGCCAAAATTGAAAAAAAATTAGGGGATGTTTCAGCTAACTTGATGTGAGCTTGGGCTTCACACAAAACTGCAAACCGGTTGTGCTCTCTCTCTCAGATTGGGTTTTCTGAGGGGGGGAATTTAGATACTCTGCTAATTAGCACTGATAGAAGTACCAAGGGCAAAACAAGTACTCTGAAACTTGCATTTACAAGCACTTATAAAAAATTAGTATCACCTGCAAAAATGGGTCTCAATGATGACTTTTTTGATCTTTTTTTTTTTTTTAAATAAATTTTAGGAGCAAATATCAAGCTTGCTGACATTAAGCAACATTTGTGTTGATTCTCTGCTCTTATCAAGCACCAAAACCTTCTTTTCCTTTTGGAATGAAGACTGCTTGTGTGAAAACAGTTTTTTCACGCATAACTCTGCTATGGAAAAAAAATCCCTTTTTTATTATAGAAAACTCTGTGTATTAAGAATCTTAAAGGAGAAAAATCAGGAACAGTTCATCAGTTAACTATGTAATTAACATCAGTTCAGTGTCACTTCAGACACAATAAAATATGTGTCACTGATGGTACCTCACTTTTTCTAGTCCAACTTTATGCAAAAGCCTATGAAAATAGATTCATGCTATGAATTCAAAAATGTTTGAATAGCTTGCCTTTTCAGAGGAAAGTATTTCAAATTCTCTGTTAAATTTGCAAATGACTGTACTCGGGTCATCTGAGGTAACTTTCTGACCTCTTGGTCCACTGTCTGGTTCATATATTTTAAGTGTACCCAGTTAGTGTTCCTATTTCAAGGAACACTTTGCATGGTGGTTTGTTTTTTTTTTTTTAGTATTTTCTGCCATAGAGCTTTATAAAAATGTACCTGTGCAAACAAATTCATTCTTTGTATTCATTCTGAGGGTTTGTTTAACTTTTCAGGTCCGTAGAGAGTACAGGAAATTCTTCAGAGCCAATGCTGGAAGAAAAATTTATGAATTTACCCTTCAGAGACTTGTATGTATACATCCGTACAAAGCACATGTGCATTTTCTGTGTTTAAAATTTTTGTTTTCTAGCAAAGGTAACAGCTGTATTATGGCCTTGATAGTCTTTGTAAGGAAATGTCCAAGCTAAGCATATGGAAAATTGACAACTTAAATATTCTGATGTTGTAAAGAAAGGATAGTGATAGTGTTTTGAAGATGTGGGAATGGTACTAGCTAAGCATTTGTCACACCTGTATGATATCTAAATCTGCATTTCTCAATATACCTGCCTTTTTACATCCATATTCAGGTTTAGGAAAGCTGAGAGTTGCAGTTTGGTAACTGTGCTTTTAATCACAGAGCATCTGCTTTTCCTTGCTTATTTCAATAACTCCGGTATTTGAACATGAATAAAACATCTTGCTTCAATTTTATCACAGATGCAGAAATACTTCCTGGAAATGAAGAATAAGATGCCTTCTTTATCACCAATAGATAAAAACTGGCCAGCGAGACCTTACCTTTTCTTGGATTCAACTCACAAGGAACTAAAGAGGATTTTCCATTTGTGGAGGGTAGGGCACATTCTGGTCCAGTCTGTACAGAACTTCATCACGTGATTTTCAGTAGTTTTGTGTTGTTCATGAAGAGCCTATTTTTAGGATGTATTTCTTCCCGTTCCAGACAGGATATTTTATTTCTTTGGAAGAAGTGTGTCTTTTGATCATTATCTTTGGCCTGCAAGGGGTATAACTATCCTGCCTACTCCTTTCTGGAGCTAGGGAGAGAGGATTGCTTCCTGCCATCAGCTTTGAACTTCATAGAAAAGCAGTATGCCTGTTGCCTGTTAATTGGTAGCTTATAATATTGAGTCCGTGGCCAAGACTGGGACTAGCTCTTAGACCAACATTGGAAGTATCGGTGGAATTTTTTACTTATGAACTGTGGTTAGCTGAAATTTGTTTTGGATCTTTGGATGGAGAGAACGGCGAGAATCTGTATAAGTGCTGATGAGACGTTTTACTGATCTTGTGGGCTATGGTTTCTGTGAATTGTCAAGAAACAGTTTTTCTTTCTGCAAAATTCATCCTCTCAGCTATGTTTTGTTCCTTCTGTCAGTTTACATAAACTTCCGCAATCGTGGAACTATATATGTTTCTGTGAACCTTTTTAGCACAGTCTTCCAGTGACTGGCATCTGATACATTAAGCTCGTGTTCAAATGCAGCATGCTTAAATGATATGTTTTAGAGATTGGTTTTGATGTAATTCAGAAGTATCTAGAATGGCTGAGGAGAAAAACACCTCTGCTGTTTGTTACTGTGCTCCAGTGGCATGTAGGATGGAGCTGAGTCACTTCAGAAGTATACAAAGAATGTGCATCTTGAGCAATAAGCAAACATTAGTCTGTGGTGCTGCTGCTTCAAATCAGATTTGCAAGGATGATTTTTTTGTTTGTTTAATATATCATGTTTTGTAGTGTAAAAAGTACAGAGACCAGTTCACAGATCAGCAGAAGCTTATATATGAAGAAAAACTGGAAGCAAGTGAACTTTTCAAGGACAAGAAGGCTTTATATCCAGCCAGGTAATGACTTATTCTGCTGCTTTTAGTGTACAATAAATTCAATAGCCTTACATAGATTTAGGAAACTAAGCAAGATTTTGCTTTTTATCTTAAGCAGGAAAATGCATTTTCCTTGTTTGACAATGTCCTTCCACCATTTTACTTTACAAACCTCCGTTTGCTTCTAACTTAGATGTGGTTGCAGCCCACTAATCCTGTGATACTGCTGTTTTGTCCAGAAGCCATGATGTTTTGTTGTTCTAACCCCCCATGACCTGTTCACATCGTAAAAGTTTGGCGAACTTGTAGAAGGGAGTAACTCTCACCCTTTCCCCTAGTTTCCAGCACACTGGTTCCTGCAACCAATAAATGTAGAGTGAACTGCAAGGCTGTAAGTGACAACGTCACTCCCAGATGAGGCGTGCCAGGGAGCTCTCCTCTGTTCAAACCTAGTACATTCAGCATAATGCTCTAATGTGAAGACTAGGTAATTTAAGAGTTAGATACATTGGTATATATCTTTTTGAAAGGCTACTTTAAAAAAAAAAAAAGTGCTTAGAAGGTCATTTCCATTTTGGAATCTTCTTCTTTTTTTTTTTTTTTTAATTGGAGACTTTTTAAAAATGTGAAATCTCTGCAAATAAGTTTCTTGGTTTCTCAGATTATTGAGTTCTTAAAAACTGCTAAATTCTTGTCATTGCTATCTGCAGAGCTAACATTGCTCAAGGAAGTGCAGTAGTATCTGATTTTACTTAAGGAATGCACCTTTTTTTTTTTTTTGCATGCAATAAAACTGACAAAATAGAGATCTGATGTCCTTGAAAGAAGTTGAATTGAACTTTTAAAGTGAATATGAGCTGAGAAATTGTTCTTCTTGAAAACAAAGGTCTCGTCGATCTCAGGAGAGTTTTCTTCTAGAAGCCATAGTTTGAGCTGAGCAGGAACAAGGCACTGTAAAGCAAGAAGCAAGGTTCAGTAGATGGAGGAAGAGGAGTCTGCAAGAGTTGATGAGGGCAGCTCCATGCATGGACAAGCTCTGCTTGGATGTTTGTGTTTTATTGGTTTTGGTTTGTTTCATTTTTTATTGAGACATTTCCTTTTTTCCTGTAGTGGGCTTGGAATATATTTCTCTTTCTTCCCTTCAGCAGATCACTTATTTAATGGCTGTATCTGTTAGCTTGTAGTTTGTTCCTTCTTTGCTTTGAGATGTCTTTTTATGGTGCTGGGAAAAGAGAAGGACGCTGCCTTTGGACTTTTCTAGGAGGAAGCAAGTTTTTTTGCTTTGAGTCAGTATACATCTGATCAGTATAGAGCTCCTTGGGAAGGAAGGAATTTTATTTATATCCCTGGTTTCGTACTTTTTACACCAAGACTGAACAATGAAATGTTATACAGAAAAATATGTATCTGAGTTACTTTTATCCGAGACATTCTTAAGTGGTATATGTGATAGAGGGCAACTGTTGATTCATTTCAGTTTTAGCTTGTAAGTCATTATCATTTGATTAGGGACAAAGTCCACAGGGAACCTACAGTTTTTGGTGACTATGGTTTCATAATGCTAGTTAATAAAACCAGAAAAACCCAAAGCTCCAACATGGTAAAAAGTTAGAATGCTTTCCCCACCCCACACTCATTTAGAAACATTTCCATCTCTTTTTGTCTTGTATTCAGAGCTGATTAGCTCCTGTTGGGTTTTTTTTATTGGCCTAAGGGTGGAGGAAATTACTGTATAAAGTTTCTGATTAGTTAGTATGATAATGATTCATAGGATATGGCTAATTTTCTCTGTGTAATATTTAAGAACAGAGAGGGAGTTCCTGTGAGTACTAAAATACCAGTACTCCTCCTTTTCTCTCCCATCTCCCTGTGTGCCAGAGATGCAATTACAAAGGTATTGCTATTCCATGTAATATATTGGTTCCTCTTGGGCTGTAGTCTTGGCAAAGCTTTGCATTTAGTGCTTTGACTGTCATTTAATCAAAGCGATTAGTTAAAGGGACTTCCAAACAAAGGAAGCAGCAGCTGTATTCACTGATTCTTAACTGATAGCGAAGCTGTTACTGTATAACCCTGAGGTGGATAAAGATGGGGTGATTTGCAAGCGCAACAAGTCTTGACGAAGAACTGGTACACATTTAACAAACAACAGCAGATCTTGAAGGCGAGTTCTCATCCGTCCCTCTGAAATACTGTGGAAAAGCAGAGGTGTCGGTCCTACTGAAGTTTTTTATTTCCTCTGTTTTCACAGAGACTGTTATTGGGTGATTTTAAATCAAAATCGATTGCATATGCAAGGATGTACTTGTGTCTGATACCCATAGCAATTTGGCCCATTTAATTGAAAAATGTTTCCAGAGCAAGGAAAAAAAAAATCCTATTACTGTCTTTGGTGATAAATTTCTTTATTCGCCATCACTGTGCTGTTAAGGTGTACAAGATTCTATGTCTAATACACATACCCCTCCTCCTCCTCCTTTCTTCTTTCCCCTGGGATAACGTGCTGGGAGATATATGCACACTACTCTGTAGCAATTCTCAAGTTATTTTCAGCTGATGTAGTATGCCTGCACGGCACAGATTGATGCCAACACCACCGCACTGAGTGAACGGTGGTACCGACCTGAAGAGTCTCGGGGCAGAACTCGGGGGGCTGCAGTGTTCAGCTTCTCAGCAGGATCGAGGACAATTAATTGCGCTGCATCAACAAACACAAAGTTATGAGCCCTGTATGCATTCAATTATGTATTGCTCTAATTATTCTGTTATACAATTGCAAATTATTTTGCGTTGCTGTTGTTCAAAACAGGTAAAAATTGTGAGTAGAGGTTTCTGGGTTGATCAGCGTATTCTTTCGCTAAAAATGAGGTAGCAAATGACTTTCCCTGCCAGAGAGTGTATCAAAATTTAAGGAAGCTTCTGGCAGTGTAGAGCCATTGAAAATGGTATTTGGTGCTTCTCCTGGCCCCGCGAAGCCTGAAGCAGAATGTGACGATTTCAGGAGGTTTACTTCTTCCCTGTGATTCGTATTTAACTCGTGTTTCTCTTGTCTTTTTGCTGGGCAGTGTTGGGCAGCCATTCCAAGGGGCTTACTTAGAAATCAGCAAGAACCCCAAGTACAAAAAACTTAAAGATGCTGTGGATGAAAAGATCATTATTGCAGAAGTTGTGAATAAGATCAATAGAGCTAATGGGAAGGTAATAAAATGGCATTGCTTTATCCAGAAGGGTACATCATTTTTGTTATAAATAAACTGAAAGGGAGGCTTCATTTCAGTCATGTAATAGTCTGAGGATTTTAAAAAATGCCTTTTTTAAAGGGCAAGACTGGAAATACTGGGTTTATGTAAACTGGTGATTTTAAGCACCTATTTTAAATTTACATAAAGATTACTAAAATCTTGTTTGGGTTTTCAGCAACTTTTCCAAACAAAAATGGCATCTCATCAACTGGTAACAGGCTATCGATTCACAACTAAAGGTAATCTCTGTACCAAACTTAGGTCTTCTATTTGCCAATTGAAGAAAATAAATATTTAAAGAATATTGTTCTTGTTCAAGTATTTAGAAAACTTAACCTTTCAAGGCTCACACTGTCATTCAAGCTCCTGATTATCATATTTTATAATGGTTTAAACTTGTGAGTGGCATACTTTGCTAGCTTTGCCTGTCTTCTGATTGATATCAAAAGCTTTATGGAATGAAGAGGCAAGTTTCTTGTATCATTTGAATAAAGCTGTTAAATATTCTGGGTACTTTTCGATTCTGCCAACACAAAACTTGTTTTGCATTTAAGTTATACTTATTAAAACAGGAAGTATTATCCTCCCGTAGTAAATGTAATTGTTTTCACCATATCTGTCTAAATACTAGAAGTGGTAGATCTCAACTTCTCAGATGTAGATGTCGTTTATGCATTTGTAGGAGTGAAATTAGGTTGCCTGTTGTTGATGCCAAGTTAATTTTCCAGTTTAGAAGAAACTAATTAAATGAAGACAAAATCTTTCCTGTACTCGCGTAGGCTACAGCTCTCAAGATTTAAAAAAAAAAAAAAAATTAATAGTGAGCTATGCTTCTATGTGCTTAAGATAGCTACTTCTTAATTACAATAGTTAAGATTTTATTATTTAAAATTTTACAGGAGAAAAAACTATATGTAGATTCAGTTCTCATTTCTCTTTCTTATCTTCTAAGATGAATTTAAGAACACACATTCATGCTTTAAAAGTATTTGCCATTTGAAAATATGAATGTGTATCCTCCTAAAGAATAATTCCAATAGATAAAGGGAGGAGAACGTAACATTGAAAATACCTATGTGATTTGTGTTGTTCTGCAACAGTTTTGGTTAATAACAGTAAATAGTGAGGCTTAGTCCTGAATTAGCTATCACTGAAAAGGTACGTTGGTTTTCCTGGGAATTGACAGAGCATGAGAAATGAGTTTATCCTGATTTGCATAGTTTCCGAGTTTCGGTTTCTGAATTTTATAACTGTAAGCTAGTAATTAAAGGAACTGTTTATATCTAAGCATATGAGCCAAAATGAGCTAAGCTTCTCAATCTATAATTAGACACATACATAAATTTGACCTGGTTTTAACTGATCTGCAGCTCTTACTGAACATCAAATGTTCATGTTTACTAATGTGGGCCAAGCTTATTAACTCTATGAACTGCTTGTAGTCTTAGTAGGTGCTCAATAAAGAGCAGTTCTCTCTTTGTGTAGATAATGGTTTGCATTTTTGTATTTTCACAGGCTACATCCAGGATTTTCTTATTAACCAAAAATAACGTTCTTCTTGCGGATCAAAAATCTGGGAATATCAAGTCAGAGGTTCCACTGGGAGATGTTACCAAAGTATCCATGAGCTCCCAAAATGATGGCTTCTTTGCAGTGCACCTGAAGGAGGTTGGTTACAACTGTATAATACAATAATATGACTGTCCTACATGCAGTGATATAAAAATTGTTTATTAATTATCTTGTAGCATTAAATCGTAGTGGTTAGCCTGTAGGTTTAGAAGTTTTTTGAACTTTGCCATATTTGCAAAACCTTTGCTTTAAAACTACTGAAGCCAAATGAGAACGGTTATTACATTATGAATGATCATTTACTTGTGAAAATCAGACTTCATATTTCAACGGGCCTTTAATCTGGTTCGGATACCTTGTGGCAGTGTTTTCCTTTTTAGCTGCTCATATAATTCTTCCTGACACACTGGCAGAATATTTCTCTCTTCTTTATGGGATGCCAAGAAATCCACGTTATGGCACAGCTAATTTGGTTACTCAGTTCTAAAGAACTCAGTTCAGTGCTATATTTGCTTCACTGCACTGTCAGCATCGCTCTGCTAAAATCATTAAGCTGGCATTTGTATTCTAGCTTAGATGGGTTTGAAGAACGTCATATATAGTGTCTTTTCATACTGACCACCTTCATCCTAATACTGGTGTTGGCAGTTGGTTTCTGTTCCTTTCTGAAAATACTGTGAGCTTGCTGCAGTGTAGCCAGAAGAGGGATACAGAAATACTACAGTTTTGTAGGACAAATGAAGGTGACGCTCCTTCAGGATCAGGAGAGGTTTTTAACTTTCTCCACAGGTTTGTTGTTTATTTGAGAGTGAATTGCATTTTGATCCTATACACTGCACTGCATCCCTATTTAATTTACAAGACAAAAGACTTGTTTCATTGCACTGGGAAGAGAAGACTCCTTGTAAAACCTCCTGCTTGGCTGGCATTTAATATTTTTCATATTCTAGGTTTTGGTAGTCATAACTACTTTCCTTTCTGTTTCAGGGTTCAGGAGCAGCTGGTAAAGGAGACTTCCTGCTCAGCAGCGATCACCTTATTGAAATGGCCACTAAACTTTACCGCACTACTCTCAGCCAAACCAAACAGAAGCTCAACATTGAGATATCTGATGAGTATGTTTTTTGTTTGCTTAGAATTGTATTTCCTTCAATGCAACATGCTAAAAAGTCAAGTATCTAATGTTAGAAAAACAAAACACTGTTGTGTAACTAGTACTTCTTTTCACTTGACAGAATACTTGTAAATATGGATGCAATTTTCCATGTGTACTCATTTCTAGTATTCAGTTTGGCTCTTATTTCCTTGAAAGTCATTAGAGAAAATGTGCTTTTCTTAAGGTATTTTCAAATAGGGCTATGAAGCAGAACTGCTGCTGTAGAAATAATTAAGAGATACTACATTTGAGAGAATCATTTTGTGTGTGAAAAGTTCACATACTCCTATGAGATGTTTATCAATCAGAGTGGCCACCATGTGCCAAGTTCCAGTGAAAACAATCAAAACAGAATGAAAAGCTCCTCCCCAAACACATGTAATGATGGTGCTAGTAATGTAGGTCCATAAGACTCTACCTTCTTTTTTGTGAAGGTGAAAAATACATTATTAAAATTCCAAACCACCTATTGTTATTTTGGGTCTTTTGGTGGTTAGAAAGCTTTGTTTGATAAAAAGCTTGCGTCTCAAATTAGTATTTCTGCTTGGTTCAGTTTCATATTTTGGCCTTAAGTAAGGACTGCACTTGCAGCGATGATAGCCATGGAATAAAAACATTCCTCTGTGTGTGTGTGAACTCCTAAAGCCTGCTGACTGAGAGTCCCTCACTTAGTCCACCATTCTTATGCACTCAGTTTGTTGTGTGAACTGCCCCCTGATTTCAGCAGTGTTGATGTGGTAGTTTTACTCATTTTGAATAAAGAAGCAAATTTGGAACCCTACAACAATACTGAAATAAAATTTCTCTAGGCAAAAATTGAACCTTTTATCTGGCTGCACAGCACTGCTTGTATTCTAGAGGCATGGCGAGTACCGTTTGTATCTGTTGAGATTTCAGGGTTTACTTAAAGGCTAATTTTGCTGTTTCCTTGAAAATGACATCTGCCATTTTCCTTTGTTTTGTTACCAGATGTGCTTCAATTTGCACAAGAGTGTGCGTTTGCACTAGAATGTGGTTGTCCCCAGTAAGATTCTAGTTTAATGATGGCTAGAAAGGAATAAACTGCTAAAACAAAGTCTAAGCATGCGTTGCACTAGGCTGGACTGCCTGCCTGCCTTAGGTCTGGAAAACAGTCTGCTTTCTGGGAGTCTTGCATTTTGGGATGTGGTTTTGTTTCTTGTCTTGCAGATTAAAAACATTCAAGTGTGTATTGCTATTGAGTTTATCCAGACTAAATAATTTTTAAGTCGTTTGCTTCTTTTTTAGCAGTTCCATCTCTGTTGTTGGTGAAGCAGTACTCTCTTCTCCCTGCTAGAGTTTAGATACAAGCTCAACTAGGAATTGAGGAGAAAATGTGGCCTTACTCCAACTACTGTACACTACTTTTTGGGAAGAGAGCTTATATAAGTAAAAATGCTGTTGATCCAGGGGTATGTCTAGTAAGAGACATACCATTTATATATATAATATTGGAACAATGGGTCTAGGAAAATGCAGCGTTGGTGACAAGAGATGATGGCTAGAAGACCTACTCACATTTTCTGGATGCTTGCATGGCTGGGAGCGCCGAACAAGTTAATCTTGGAGCATCTGGGCTGTTCA
>NW_009204252.1:16767-26295 GCF_000690835.1 Fulmarus glacialis
GCCACTTCCTCCCCTGAGCTCTGCCGTCAGCTTGATTTGTGGTTTCCGGCTGGAGAACAAATTCTTCGAAGTTTTTGGCCTCTGCTGGAGGACTTTTTAAGGATGCTAAAAGGGAAAAGCTGCTGTATTACAAAGGACTTTTTAGGTCAGCAACCGCTGCATGTGAGCCAAAAGGCAGCGCTGCCCTGTTTATTGCTTTTAATCTTCCTATCCAGATCAGTGAGAAGTTTGAGGCTCCACAGGAGCCTATTGGGTTTTTTAAGCAATTCTCCACATTCAATGAAATTTCTCTTCCAGTAAAAAGTGAAGAGTCAAATCTAGATTAATTTATCCTGGACTGTAGGAAATATCTAAATTTGGAGATTGCTGAAGGAAGTGAATTTTCCCAATTGCTGAGCAGGGGGCTGTAAAGGCTAACTACGGATTAGAAATATGAGAGCTGCTAAAATACCAGATATACTAAATTAGGCGTAAACCAGAAGAAGAGCGCTCCCGATGTTGCTATAGAAGTATTTAGCTTCCTTCCGTGAAAACAGAAAAGTCCCTTTGGATGATGGTAAAGCAGCTGGAAGTAGTCTTTGCTGCATTTCTGGTACATTAGAAATTCTGTTTTGAACTGCCTTCTTTCTAAAGGAATAGCAAACTAACTGTTGTGAAAGGTCCAGAGTTACAGGCAAAAGGCAATAATTAAGAGATACTACCTGAAGGAGACTTCAAGCCATACCATAACCTATGGCTTTCTTTATTCCCCAACTCTTACTATTAATACAGACCTGCAAATGACATCTTTTGGAGTGATGCTCAGAACCAACAGGAAAAGACTTCTGCTCCTCATGTGGTTTTTTCCACCTTTAACTAAAACGTATCTTATTCCCTCTCCTAGGTTTCTGGTCCAGTTCAGACAAGACAAAGTGTGTGTGAAGTTCATACAAGGCAGCCAGAAAAACGGCAACATCCCAACTTGCAAGCGAAAAAACAATCGGCTTCTTGAAGTGGCTGTCCCTTAACTGCAGCTGGTGACTCTCCCTTTCACGGACTTGTTTCTTTGTAATAGTGCAATTTTAGTTGTTTGGTTTTGCTGTTTTTATCCCTTTCTGGAGCTGTTGATGGCTAATAGCTTTAGAAACCCTTGGTAAAACATTTGATCGATCGACTTTTTAATCTTTTTGTTCACGCCAGAGTTTTAAACCTCAAAATGCAGATTTCTACCCAGTGAGGCATTTTTACCAGCTGGCACATACCTGTCACACATGAATCATTCTCTTTGTTTAGCGGTCATATTTTAGTGCAGCATACCGTAAACTCACATATTAATGATAAATTACTCATATTCCTTAGTCTAGAGATCCGCTTAACAGGAACTATACATGGCCTTGATGCTTGATGGCCACATGTGCCCAGTGTCTTTTCATACCGACCTGTTCTGGTGTTCTGACCAGCTCCTTGCTTGCCACCGCTGGGGAGACCGGCAGAACGGAGACTGACACACTAATTCCTATAGTTAACACTAGGACCTATGTAACTCGATCTTTTAGGCAATACAGCACAGGAAAATCTAATTCTGCAAAACAGAAGGAATATATGATTATACAAGCAGCTATATGCATAATTTTATAGTAAAAAATGCAGAAAATTTGAAACAGGATTTTTAATTAGGTCAGGTGTTTTTAATGACTTTATACAGTAGAAATCAGTAAAATTAAAAAAGCTTGTTTCTTTCACAAAAGCTATACAGTTCGAGGCATATTTTCCGTTCTGCTTTTTTTCTTTTAAATTATCAGTTAAGATTAGAGCCTGAAAAATGCAATAGTACTCATAACACAAATAAATGCTAGGTATTTAAACGGTTAGTTATCAAGCAAAAGGTTTGAGCCTTTCTTTTAGATATTGGCATGTACAATGTGCAATAAAACATACATGACATTTTGTGAAAAATTATTTATAATACCTTTTTGTGTGCAAGAGAGAGGATTGGTGCAGACTGCATAGACAATGTAGGGGTTAAAAATAGATTTGTGTTGTTAATTTGCAGTTTTTTAGAGTGTACACTACAGTTGTCAATTTGGGAAGAATACTTAGAATTAAAAAAATCCTTAATTTGGGGGTCTGTATATAAATTGGTATTACAGTAATAAAACT
Source organism: Fulmarus glacialis (assembly GCF_000690835.1). NCBI lineage: Eukaryota > Metazoa > Chordata > Aves > Procellariiformes > Procellariidae > Fulmarus > Fulmarus glacialis. The sequence goes on from NW_009204252.1 coordinate 18,907, forward strand.
GTTCTAATTCTGTGCTGTTTGGTACTCCTATGTTATAACCATATTTTTGTACTCCAAACTGTTTTATATAACTTGTGTGCCTGATGTAAATGCGTGCACAGAAAATACAATCAAGAGCTGCATTATAAACTTTCAGTGTAACTGATTGCACTTAATCTTTTATAAGCCAGAAGCATCAGCTGAAATCCTTAAGAGGAGAGATGCATTTTTAGATAGAAGTAACTACTCAAGTGAAGGGTTTGTTGGATGTGACTGTTTGATTTGTTGATGCAAGGACAGCTGAGAAAGCATTGTATTTTTGCAGTCTAATATAGGACAGATTAAGACCCTGGGTATCTGATGTGCAGTGCTGGAAGTCCAAGCATAAATAAAGGAAAGCTAAAGAAAAGTTCAGAGTCTGGTTACTCTCCCGGTGGTAAAGTTACGTAGTGCTCATGGCTGCGAAGGCTCCTCTGGGTAGTTCAACATTAACGTTGGCTCTCCGCGTTAAAACAGCATTTACTGCAGTAGATGTTCTAGTGCTAAAGGTTATCGGTCTGAAAAAAACCAGCTGGTTTGGGTTATACCACGTTTGGCTTTGGGATTAAAGTAAAAGATTTTGCTATGATTTCGATTCAAAACAATTGTTTTAACCGGTTGCTTTAATGTTGCTGTTAAAAGTCCATGCACACGACCTTGAAAGGTGGGAGTAATCAAAAGATGTATTTCCCAAACTATGACAAAAAGTTGCCTCTTCCTTATGATCTTAGTTTGAATCCTTCTTTTAATAATTGAGTCAGTTTAATAGTTTAATAAAACTTAAATAATTTTACATGCATTGTAATTAGAGATGCTTACAAAGGAAATCTTAGTATCGATTTGTAATGCAAAATTAGGATACTTCAAAGGAATTATTCCATTGCCTTAAGAAGACAGCACATAATAACATGGCATTTAAAACTCCTAAATCCTGTATTAGAACTCCTGCTTGGGAAAGATTGGAGGGTTTGTAAAACTGTTCACTATCTTGAAAACCTTACAGTAAGAACCACAAGGAGCAGATTTTTAAAATTAATACAAAAATAAGGAAAACAAACATTTTAAGTCTGATATAACCCTGTAGTTGCTTGCAGGTAGGAAACGGGAGAGTTTAGATTAAGTACATCTAGATATTCGGCCCATGAAATCCAGGTATTACGGGATAATGTTAGGATATTTGACCCATCCCAGCCAGACCCGGTACACATCCCTCTTATTTTTTTGATCTTTGCAGCAAGTCATGATAGCCAACCTGCAAAAGACTGGAAGAGGGACAAATTCTCACTTTGACTTCTGTTGTTTCATTTCTTTTTCTGGACCTTTACAATTTTTACCTTGCATATTAGCTGGTACTTTGTGATAGTTACCATTTGACACTTAAAGATTTCCCAATGTACAGAGCAAGTTTTGCTGAGCATGAATTTAGATATGCTAGGAGAGTCATGGTATCTTGATGTTTAGATTTAAGTATCTAGGATGTTGAAAATAAAAATGCAAGGTCACCTCGGTTTTTTTTTCTTTTCCTCTGTATTCTTTTATAGCTGTCTATCAAATGGAGTTGTAAAGAGAAGACTATTCCTCCTATGGTGCTAACCTTACACGTCCTTTTACTTGTAAGTTTTGATTTGTCATCTGAAAGCTGGGCAAGGAGCATTAAAAAAAATGAGATTTGTTGCATGATACTTTCCAGAATCAAATAAAATTCTGTTCCTAGACCTATACTTTTTCTATATCTGTATCTTCCTTACTGCCATCAATTCTAAAAAGAGCAGGTGACTGGGTTTTAGGTTAAATATACACAAGACTGGTGTGTGACTTGGAGAGAGAAGAAATTTTTATTTTGTATGTGGTTCCTTAAGAGGCAGCATGTCTTCCTCAGTGATTCACAGTAACCTTTTTCAGTGCAATTCTTCAGTGCAAGCCCTTTCCTCAACATAGTTTTCTCTGAAAATTTTCTCTGAAACTCAACTTTCCTAACATTAGGATTTGGACCGATTCCCTAAGAACAGTATTAATAGCCAGATTAACCTGATTTTTAACAAATGGTTTTGAGCCCCAAACCTATCATATTCCACGTTTTGTCTTGTGATCTTTTTCTCTCTTTTTATCCTTAACAATTTTATCCTGATTTATGTATATTTTTGTTCATGGTTCAAATTATGGAAGAAAGAAACTAAAATGTAAAATCAGAAAAAGTATCTTCAGTTTTAATCCAGGTTTGTTTTTATTGCCAAAATGAGAGCCTTCTTCTAAACAGTTCTGGGAAAAAAATTGAAGTATTAATTCAAAATTTTTATATGAAACGAGATCATTTTCCCCAGTCAGCATAAATTTGACTGTTAATTCTTAAGCTTTTAGATCCTTAATCTTGAAGAACAACATATTTTCCATATTCTGTAGGAAATGGTCATGGTTATTTTGGAAGATTGCACTGTATTGTGATGGCGATGGGCAGGAGGGAGATGCACATGTCTGCTTCTTTGGACATTAGAACTTCCCAACAAACATGCGTTTCAAAGACAGAACTGGAAGTGTTTTATGGGGATGCTGCCAACTTACAACAATACGGACAAGCGTGAATTTTAAGTAATCTCTAGCATCACTAACAGATGAGTTCTGGCTTTCCTCCTATCTAGCTTCCACCCTTACTGGAGTATTTTGTAGCTTACACAGACATATGACTGTGAGTGGGGGGTACAATTCTTTACCAATGTTTGTAAAACCCCTCAAAGTGATCAAAATTCTCTGCATACTGCTTTTAATCATGTGGTTTGAAATAATTACATGTTATGTCACTGTCCCATAACTTTCCAGTTAAATGTAACCAAAGGTTGTTGGCAGGTAGCATGTTCTTGTAGCCATTCCAGCGCAGTATTTGCTAATTGGAACTACAGACCTGTCTGTCTGAAATTGTGTGACCTGTTAAGTAGTTTCAGGAGACCTAACACAGGCAGTGGCATCCTCCCTCAAAGAGAACAGCATTCCCATGTCAGTCCCAGTTACAGCGAGACTTTCCATTTTACGACTAAGTGAGGTGTTTCCTCCTAGAGATGTAGGTAAAGGCAGGTTTAGTGTATGAAAAACAACTTCATTGCCGGAGTTTGTTTGCAGAGCAGCACTTGTTTCTGCTGAAACATCACATGTACGAGCGGTCGCTGCTTTAAGCACACACTATATATACACTGCACGGAAAAGCCACCTTCTTTCTTGCAGGATAACACTGACAGCAGTACTCACTCATTCAGTGGCACTGAATCTCTCTGTTCTTCTGCACTTTTGACGTGGAGTATATAGAGGATGGAGGATTGTGGTGACTTTACAGTTGCTGTTAATTCTTGTAAAAATGTATTTACATAAAGCTGGGCAGATTTGGTTTGGCCAGTCTCAAAAAATTAACTGGAATGCAAAGAGGAAAAAAGTGCTCCTACGAATTTGTTGTTTTTAAGGAAACACATTGCTAATTCATGTCTGGCTCTATTTGTCTACAATAAGCTAGGGCTATTTAAAGGAGTGGGGCTGTGAGAGGAATATCAAACTTAATCCCAACGGGTTATCAGCTAGAACTAGTTCTGCTCCTGTTCCCTCGCACACATGAATGAGTTGGGTATTCAGGCTTTAACTTAAACTGAAAGTTAGGAAAGTTTGAGGGCATTGCAGTTCGCTTTGATTATAATCAAGTGATGAAATCCTGTCCTAAAAGATTTTTAGAAACACATTCTCTCCTTCATCCTAAACTTTTAAGACGTTGACATCTGATTGTGAACTGGCTAGGGAAAATTCTGAAGTATGAAGCACAAAACCCTTTTTCATGAATGAAAAGAAAATTTGAAGAATCTGAATCTCTCTTCTAATAATTGAACTGATTTCCAAGGCTGCACCCTGCACTTAACCCAAGGTAAGGATCTCTTTGCTGTATAACATTCCGCTATTTATGGTCTTTAATTATTAGAGAAAAGATAAAAACTAAGTATTCCGCTGGCCAGGGAATCTTCTTCCCTGGAAACGTGGCAAAGCACTGGGGATCTGCAGGGAGTCCTCCTGTAGGAGTCCTTGCCCAGGCCCCTGGGGCTTTACTGCCCAGTCTCACCTTCACCCTCAGAAACATCAAACGCCTTTTAGGCTGTTCTCTGAAAGTGGGACACGATGCTTTTTGCCACAATGAACGGTGATTTTTACTGGCCTGGCAACATCCCTTCTGGATGATACAAATCCTTTCCTGTCCTGGTTTCAGCTGGGATGGAGTTGATTTTCTTCCTATTAACTGGTATAGTGCTGTGTTTTGGATGTAGTGTGAAAATAGTGTTGATAACACAGGGATGTTTTAGTTGTTGCTAAGTAATGTTTACGCTAGTCAAGGACTTTTCATCTTCTCGTGCCCTGCCAGGTGCGCGGGGGGCTGGGAGGGAGCGTGGCCGGGACAGCTGGCCCAGCTGGCCAATGGGCTATTCCATACCACATGATGTCACGCTCAGCATATAAGGCTGGGCGAAGAAGAAGAAGGGGGGGACGTTCGGAGTGATGGCGTTTGTCTTCCCAAGTAACCGTTAGGCGTGATGGAGCCCTGCTTTCCTGGAGATGGCTGAACACCTGCCGATGGGAAGTAGTGAATGAATCCCTTGTTTTGCTTTGCTTGCGTGCGCGGCTTTTGCTTTACCTATGAAACTGTCTTTATCTCAACCCACGGGTTTTCTCACTTGTACCCTTCTGATTCTCTCCCCCATCCTACCCGGGGTGGGGGGTGAGCGAGTGGCTGGGTGGTGCTCAGTGGCCGGCTGGGTTAAACCACGACTTCTCCCCACCAGTATCTTGATGCTGGGCGGTCTCGGAGATGCTGGGTGCCATTTCCCACCCTGGCTCTCATCACGTTCTGATTTCCTCCTGCCCCCATTCCCTCCTGCCTCTGACGTTCTCTGCAGTGATAAAGGGAGGCGTATGCCTCCAGGGTAAAGCAGCAATGTATTCTTTTAGGTTATTTTCTTCCATTATCTACCACTGCATCTTGGCACCTCAGTTTCAGCTGAACATACAGGAAATGTTTTATTTCCTTTCCAACCAAGAGCTGTTTTTTGTGAAAGATGCTTTGTTCCCTTTCGAGTTAACTTGCTAGTTGTATCAGTATCACCAGCGTTTCCCAAAACTCTGACAAAAAGCAAAACTGAAGCCTGAAACATGAAAAGCTGATGTTGCTACGCTCTCTGTCTCTTCCTGTTAGCAGATAAATCCACCTGAAGTGATGTTGTGATGAAGTCCCTGCTGGCTTGATTCGCTGCACTCAGCCTTCAAGGTTGCTGTACGTGCTGCTTGTAGCCTGAAAAAAGGAATCCATTAGAATATGAAATAGGTAGTTTCTAACCGTGGTGCCAAAAGGAGTGAACTCATTTATATTCAGATGCAAACGAGCATTAAATAGCTGCGAATACACTTATGTGTGCTTTCGCTTGCCTGTATGCTGCTATAGCTATGGAGAGGGACCTTGGCATAAGTTTAACCATGAAGACTCCAATTGGAGGTATTCAAAGCAATGCTATCTGGTCCAAATCATCACTACCTATTGATTAACATTTAATTTTTAATAATAAAGTCCAAAAGCTGTGGATGAGCTTGCAGTGGAAGATCCTAAATGTTGATTGCATCCCAAACTTCTTAATATTATATGGGGATTGTGGCCTTGTGATGGCAGGTTCCTGAGTTTTCATGAGCTGTTCTGGGGATAATGGAAAAAATAAAGAATAAAAAAGGTCACCTATTTCTGATAGAGGAAAAAGGCATTTGTTTTAAACCAAAAGCAAACTCATTGCAACGTAAAGGTATGATTGTTTCCAGCTCACAGTCAGCCCATTACTGGCACAGAGATGTTCTTCCTGACCGCCCTTCATTTGAACGCTATTATTTAGAAAGCGTTGCTGTATTGACACCACGCGGTGCCCAGGCTTGGCTCCCGAGCACCGTGTGGTCCTGGGATGTGGGTTTTGATCTTACCTGGGTGGTTTTCTCCCTTCTGTTGAGGTGGAGATAGGACTTCTCAGGGTAAAAACCCAAACCAAACAAAAGAACAGAATGGAAGAGGAAAGGGGGACTGTGAGCCAGATCCATGCTTCAAGCTTCAGTCGCATCTTCGGGCTCTTCTGTACAAAGGGGGCGAGGAAACCCTTTCCGAAGAGAGGAGAGTGTCTTCTCCAGCTGCCAGGCCCCAGGACGCCATGGGTGGGGGCCTGCGTCTTCCTCCAGCCAGGGTGGAGCAAAGCCTGGTGTAGATTTGATCTATTTTTGTGTTACTGTGCTAATCCCGGTCTCTGGTGTTATTTAGAGGCTTCCCTTGGTGTGGCTTTCTCCTCGTGGTTTTGCACTGCCAGATGTTCCCTTCTCTCACATGACCCCCCGTGTCCTACAGCCCCCTTTTGCCCAAGGTCTCTCTGCCCATCGCTGCGAGGCCTCCGTCATGCTTGCAGGGGAATTTCTAGAAACTGGTGGGATGTAAGAGGGAGCAGGACATCTTTTCTGAAGGGAGACCAAATCAAAAGCAAGGTGTGGGTTAGAGTTTGTTAGTGACTGCTAAACCACAGCCACCTTCCTCAGGGTTTAGCTGCTTTGCCTCTTCAGTCTTGAAGACCTGGGCTCCAAAACTAGAGCATCGGTCAAAATGGCAGACACCTTACTCGTGCTTCACGGGTAGCTCGTGAGGTTCAGCGTGTGGCTTTTGGAGTTTGTAGTTGCTCGTTCAATACCGATGACAACTTTAATGGGTGGGAAATGTGTTTGCTAGGACGTGGCAGGGCAGCACTGAGGAAGCGTTGTTCTCACCGTGGCGCTTGGTAAGCTGCTTTGGTGTCCTCAACCAGGGTGGGTGAACGTACGGACTTCAAGGAAATGAAAACGTGCACGGTGTGTGAACAGCTTTGGTCTGGCACGTCCACTGGATGCAATTCCTCATTATCAAAGGCATTTGGCCACTTTGTTCCTTGGAGATAGTGCCTGGTCTCCTGTGGAAGCTTTAGTTCAGGGGTTTTCTGTTTTTTTGGTTTTGTTTTTTTGTTGTTGTTGGGTTTTGTTTGTTTTTTCTTTTTTTGGATAGTTGCACTTGCAACGTGACATAAAGGTCACCGTGGCTTTAAGGATACGTCTTTTTCCTCATGAAAAAAATGTAATTTAACACAGAGGGACAAATTTCCTCATTTTTATTTTTTTTAGAGTGAAGAGTCAGTTGAAAACAGTTCTCAGTATTGGAAAAAAAAGAAACAAAATGGATCCTAGCAACTACAAACGAGACCCGTACTTATACCTATTTCGTTCCTAAAAATGGCTGGAAAAGTAAAACCGAGGCTGTGGTTCCGTGTTCCAGCAAGAGCCGAACCAGTGCGTTCCCTGCCCCCG
>NW_009204253.1:0-15057 GCF_000690835.1 Fulmarus glacialis
AGGGGGCGCTGCTCCCAGGGGCAGCGCGCCACGTGCTTTTACGCTCCTGATTCCGCAATGTCGGTCATTCTGATTGGCCGGGCGCCCCGAACCCCTTTAAAGGGGAAGCGGGTACGTGACCTGCTTATCCTGGCTAATGGCCGCCTGCGCTGCAGGGTGGCGCACCGCGGGTTGGGCCTAGGGGGCACCGGTCGCATAATAATAACCCAGCCACAGCTTTTGGGGATGAATCTATCTCCGGCTGTCTTATTCTGACGTGATTATTTCCCCATTCTTCACTTTTAGTCTCAAAGTGATTTGAAAATCAGGAAGGAGCGAAGTTTGGTACTTTGGAAATGAATGCAGTGTCTGAGAAGAGCACTGCAAGGCAGCCTTCCTCCAGAGTAGCTAATGCACCGTGCCTCAAGTTGGGGGCATATCCAGCTAAAAGATATTGACTAGATGTGTTCTAGGAAATGTTAAATAGGTCATTTGTCAGAGACTTTTTGTCTGAATAGGTAAATTGCAATGAAATTCATTGTATGACAATGTTGCGTGAGGAAAGAATACCGTGTTCTTTCAGAGGGGGGATTTAAGGTCAATCCTGGTATGCTGCAATCAGTAATATGTGTTAATAAGGCTCATAAAATAAGAGCAAAAATGAAGTCCTACAACACCTGAAGCCTTCCTGCACCATGCAAGTTCTCGTTTGCTCCTTCCACCCCTCCTTCCACCCCCTGACTAGGAAGGGTAGCACAAAGACACCAAAATCGTCGGAATGGGGCATGGAAACCTAATTTTCTTCATGATGCCCAGGCCTTCCAGTGGCTTACGTACAACAGCGATAAATCAGTGATGTTATTTTCACTCTTACATAGATAAATAATTCTCTTATTGTAGTTGTGCTGTGCATTTATATTATAACTATCTTTTATTATCACTTAATGATCTTTCTGTTGTATAAAAAAAACTGGAGTGATTGAGTTTGGTTTTGGTTGTTGTTGTTTCTATTCACATAGTATTGAAGCAGTTGCCAAGCAAGGCATAATAAATCTAAATTCTGACATAATAAATAGATAATGTGTTGTAATTGGATTATTTGTAGACTGTCTCACTCAGCAGAAATTTGCATAACACTCAAAGACTGCTGCAAATATCGAAAATAAGCAATAGAGCTAATTAAAGGTTTTGTTTACATGTATCTTCCTGAAAACACAGTAAAGAAGGAATTAAAAGTATACCCTCTCCTTAGTTTTCTTAGGAAAGCTTACTCTAGACCTTGTTTTAAAATGGCTGCCTCTTCACTGATTATAATGTATGTGATAGACGACGGAAAGTAGAAGATACCTAATATGCAATCTATGAGAGTAGAGATTACTAGCCAAGCTTATAGAGTTGATGATTCTCATAATGACTCTTCCCCATCAAAACCCAAATTTAAAACTCCATCACTAGCACAAAAAGGATAACGTAGCCAATTCCAGCAGCACATACTAAAACTTTGTTTGATAGATAGACATATATCAACAGATGGATAGACATCTGTGTTCATGCAGATAATCACTGAATTAAAACAAGAAGTCTGTTTGGTTGTCGTCCTGACACATACAAGAGAGGGATTGGCCTTTGTGGCTTCAAATGCTCATGGTGTGTAACCTAAATTGTGATTTCTGATACCATTTTTTCTTGTTTGGAAGTTTGGCTTCAAGGATCAACACTGCAGTGAACGTGCAGGAATAATTAGACCTGAGAAAAGCCTCTAGATACCACTGTTACAACTTTTAGGCCTTTAAATAAAACAAAATAGTGAATCTAGTTTGCTTTTATTTTTCATTTAAAAACAGAAGTAAAAGCACAATAAAACAAACTAAAAATGTTTGTGATAATGTAATTATGTATGAACTTTGGTCCAGATCACCAGATTTCCTAAAGGAGTCAAGTGAATAAATGTCTTCTGGTGATTTGGAGATTGCCTTTGAGCTCAGTTGTTGGGAAATCCTACGTAACTCCCAGTTGAAGCATCACAAATGCACCTTGCTATCTGAGAATCACTAGATTTAGGTGTTTCTTGAGACTTTCAGGGAGAATAAAAGTGTGGAGACCTACTGGTTTTTAAAATAACTATCTCCACGGTGGCGGTTGCTTTTTGATACCTTACAGAGTTGGTAGCTGTCTGAAAACTTTGGGCATTTTACCTAGAGAGCTGTTGCAGGAGAGAGCACCTTCTGCACACTTCTCTTAGTTTGAGAAAATTAAGATACTTAACCTGCCTCATACTGACCCCTCTGCCTGAGAGGGACCGCACAGATAGCCCTGACTGGACTTGTACTTTACAGTACTTATGATGGAGTTATTTATAACTTGAGTTATGATGTTCTTCTCTGATCGTAGTGTTTTTCTTCGCAAAGAGGTATTCCATGCCAGTACATTAAAATGACTTGCATCAGTTACAGAAATGGATTGCAACTCTGGTAACAAAAGAATCTTAACCTGCCACTTTTGCTGTAATTTATATAAATCTTTAAAAAAGCAACATCTGAGCTGGGAGAAGCTATTTCAGTGACATGTCACCGTGGGCATCATAATCTTATCCCATGTCAGTAAGGGTGATGTGTCTTTTCTGTTCTCTCATGGGCCGTGCTGAGTTGGAAGTAATTAGTTTAGACTACCCCTAGCAGCCCTGAATTATTTTGACTACCCTAAAACTGTCTATTTGATACAGACTTTTGTTAAGGGGTAAGGAAAATACTGATTGGGACTAAACGAAGGTTATAGCAACTCTCCCTATGAAATACTGTCTTTTTAAAGTTCCTGAGAAAAATCAACAGCTGGAGTGAGGGTCTGGTCCCTGAGCAGCAGCACAGCGAGGCATTTCAGAGACCCCCCTGGCCCTCCTGCTGCCGTCCCAGGGGAGTGTGAGTCTCTCCTGTGATCCTTCAGATAGCTAACGTGTTACTTAATACCTGCTGGAATGGCACTGTAAACTTACGTGTTGGAAACTCCATCCAATCCAAGGTCTTTTTCTGTTCTGTTTTCTAATAATTCAAGAAAAAACCCCAAATATTTTAGAATCTCTCATCAAAATTGTGTCCCACGAGTATCCAAAGTTTCAGTATAGTCTCAAGAGGAAGGACGGTGTTAAGTAGGATTAAAAGTTAATGAAATATTTTATGACAGTATTTTACCATAGCAACTGAAAGTTAGATCTGAGCATTGTATAAATATTAATATTACTCTCCTCATCTCAATCACTAAAGGACTTGGGGAAGGTGTATGGAGGGGGAAGAATCTCATTTTTATGGTTCTCAAATTCAAATGTGAAAGAGGAAGAGAGATTAGGTTATAAAAATAAGGTACTGCATAACTTGCCTAATGGCCTGTAATATTCTGGAAGTACAGCTGCAGTGGGCTTTTAAACAGGTGCTCTGATTATAGAGCATAACAAACATGTTAGGCTTTGTAGTGCATTTAATATCTTATAAACAGCTAGGCTAATTTAGGCAAGGCTAATGGATTAGCTCAAATGGTACTCATGTAAAAGGTCTGCGATTATATCTGTGTACATTAAAGCTAAAATTTCGGTCCTCTGAGTCCCCCCAACCTGCGCGTCTCAGAGCAGAGCCTGCTTCAGGCGCAGGCGATGCCTGGAGGCTGCAGCAAATTCGCAGCACCTGCCCGGTCAATGCAACAGGGAGATGGAGTTGCTCCTGCTTCTGATCGCTGGGTTTATTTTTTGATCCTGTAGCTGTATAGTCTTTTGTAACAGGAAAAAAGTTGAAAATGAGCTTGGTGTCTTGAGGTACTCTGCTGTTATTTATATTTGCCTCCTCTTCAGAAATCTGCGACTGTGGTGTTTTCAAGTGCAAATCTAGCAAATATTATAGCCCAACTGTCAGTATGTTTTGTGTTTTCCAAGGTTCATTTTATCAGGATACTGCAAGCCTCTGCTACCTTGAGACTAAGTGGGCTATACTTCCAAACAAGAAATAAAAATCTAAAAAAGTGAATGAAGACTAATTCAACTGTGAAGTAAGGCAGCTTTCAACAGTGTTGGGACTAACGGGGGGAAATAATCAGAGTATTTTTTGGTGTGTGAAAAAGAGAGTTAAGAATCCAGTGCAATGCCTGTCCCGAACAGCATTGGTCTTGTTTGGGACGGCAGCTCCTCGGGTTATTAACACCTTGAACTCTGTCCGCGGATGCTCAGCCCCAGGCGTGGGTACCAGTCTCCCGCAGGACAAGTCCCAGCTGCCTGCTGCTGCGCGTGGCTGCCTGCCCTGCCTGCCGCACACCCGGCAAAGACAGTCCGCTCGGGAGCCGCTCCTCTGTCTCTCTTTTGTTCTGCCCAAGTAACACTTTATGCCTGTGATTAAAATCATGCTCCCTATGGGCATAAAAATGAGGTGCTTAAATATTTTATTAACTAGATCGTAAAGCCAGTATCCGAAGAGGTGAGTCTAGACGAGGCGGTAAGATACATACACTGCCCTCGGCTCTGCTCTGCTGCTGCACCTTAGCTAATTAATCCTGCTGAGAGGTCAGCATAGCAAAAAGAGAAAGGATGTTTTGGTTTAGGGAGGACCATAAGGTAAAAGCAGATTTTGTGGATTTAGTGGGGACAGGGCAGAACAAGAAAATGTTTCATAGGAAACTATGGTGGTACCTCAGAGGCCCAAACTGGAGCCGGAGCCCCAGGTGCCAGCTGCGGTGCCTGCGGGTACCCGTACAGGACACAGTTGTAGCTTTAGGATTTGTAAAGAACAATATATTTTAGAAAGTCGCTTTTTTAACGAGATTTTTTTTTAATCCCTGTTTTTTTGTCAGAATGAATCTGTGTACCCTAGATGAAATTCAATTCAAATGTAATAATAATTTTCAGTACACTTTTTTGACGTGTACTGTAGTTCATTGCATAGTCAGAAATGGTTAAGCGACTCAGATATTTTTGCAGGTTCCGGGAGTTTTTCTAACAGCTGACACATTTAAGTTTTAATATTTATGCTCAGTTGAATTTTGACACCTAAAATATCAGGAAGTGATGTGACCTTTTAAGATTTCTATTTTGTTTTTATCTGAATCGATGCTGTTCTTTCAAGCATCTGTTTGGTGGCATACTGTGGAAGAACACTTATTACTAGATTGTTTATTTTAAGAACAATGATATAATAGATATGTCATTGTTAGTTGAAATACGAAATATAAAAAACAGGATATAAAGCTGGCAACTCAAATACATGTTTCTGGGAGGCATCTTAGGCACTGAATCCTTTTCTTACTCCAACAACTTACACCTGTTCCACAAAAGAAGGGAAGTAGGTTTTTTCATAGCTACACTAATGCCACATGAACCATTCTGATTCAAAAATGTAGAGTTTCAGATCTGATGCTGAAATCCCAAAGAACAGTGAGATTAGAAGTATGCCACATCTTCAATGTGGCGTTTCCTATTTAAGGAAGAATATTATAAGAGAAAGAGATTAACCTGCTCGTGCTGTAAAAATTCAAAGGTTAAGCCCAAAGGATTTAAAGCAAGCACACACGGTGGCTTAAGCCAGAAAGCAGTTTCTAGCGGTGAATCCCAGAGTTGCAAAGACACTTATCTCAGCCCAGTTAAGTTCCTTGAACTCTAGATGTCTCTAAATGGGTGTATATAAATCTCCCTGAAATCCTATAGTAAACCAACAGCAGAGTATCTGCTATTCTAATGGCCGAATGGTTTAAGTCATGCTCCTTTCTACCAACCAGATACAGCAGCGGCATAACACTCAACCCTGGTGCTGTATCACTTTTTAACATATTGCGTCATGGATATACTACTCAAGATCACTTTAGATTTTATGTGTGCTTCATTATGTGATCTTGAAAGCCTAAAATGTGATATAATGGAATGTTTAGCCCAAAGATAAGGAAAACAGCAGGCTGCACTTTGTAGCCATTTGATATCCTGACAGGAAAGGGAACTGACACATGATAGAGAAATAAATAGCACTAGCAGTGAATTACGGCTAGCACGGATCCATTCATGCATTATTTAACTGGCATCACGACACAGTTCACTTTAGAATTGGCCAGGCCACCATTTTGCATTCCTTCAAATAGACTTGTTTCCTGTGTAAAGAACTGACAGGAGCAAATAAAACGAAAATATACATACAAATGGCAGAAGTATGAAATAACAAACCCAAGGGCAAATATGCACATCCTGTCAATTCCCAAACCACGAGGGAAATAAAGTATTCAAACATTATGGTGATTCATAATGTATAAAGGGCAGATAATGTAAAGCAGTTGTGATGATCCTCTATCGCATAGGACGTAGGACTTCCCCGAATTATATTTTCCTTCTTTCAGGTAAAGACTTTTATGAAAAACATTTTTGTAAATGAACACTGAGGGAAAATCCAATGCTGTCTATGTTAAATCACATTATGGTTAGTTATCCTCACTGGCAAGATCGTAATTCTGTAACAGCCTCTTTGATTAACAAAGCCACTCGAGCACCTTGATTCTTTCTGTTAAACATATTTTCTATTTCTTCTATTGTTCCTGTAGCTGCAGAACTGTCTTCAATTTATTAACACCCAAAAGTTAAGAGAAAGCAGTAAGCTGATTAATGATATGTAAATGGGAAACTCAGGAACATAAATCCAGGAGGTCCTTCCTGGCGCAAAGAAGGGATCTTCCATAGGCTCAGGGCTTCAGAGCTAAAATCAGAGAGGAAAAAGAAAAAAAAGGAAAAAAAACCCCACAAGTATTTTCTTCTGTATGCCATTTTCTATTGGCTGGCTTAGGTGTCCCTGCAGGCACCAGGCTGCCGGCGGCCCGGCTTGTCCCGAGAGAGCCAACGGGCTCCACCGCCAGCAGCGCAGTCTGCCTCGCCCCGCCCCGCCCGCCCCTCCTGGGCAGAGCATTCACCCTCCGGCATTACCCACGTGAGCCCGTGTCGTGGATCCACCTTTGTGAAGGTGTTCGTTCTGCTCCTTCTTCCTCTTTTTTTCACTGCTGTTAATCTTGAGACGTGCTGGCTATCTGCCTTATTTTTTAAATTACTATTTCCAAGGCGTTTGACACACATTCTTTTTCAATTATTTCCTAGTTTCTTGATAATTTTAGCAACTGAAATAAATTTCATGACTTTATCCTTTGGCACTTAATTTCAGATATGTAAGTACAAAGTACGTTTAGCTAATGCCTGTTCAAAGTACAGAACACTAATAATAGAAAACTCTTTTCTTGATTAATTTGTCAAGCATGGATCTTTGCACAGAGTATCTGGGTTTTTGTAGTATTAATCTGAGTTGCTGCTGATAAAATGAGAATGTGTGAGGTTTCACAACAAGAACATAAATTCCAATTAACAACAAAACAGAAGAAAGAATTAATTCAGGAGACTATGTATGCCAAAAGATTGTTGCCGTTGTAGCTGTTGAACTAATAAATATTATAAATATTTCTTACATTTTCATAGTCTCCACATGCCAGTAGCTAAACAAGGTTGAGAAAAAAAATCAATAATAATTACACTCTTTGCAAACATTAATAAATATTCCTGTTACCTCTACAGCCCCTATACAAGAATCCAAAATAATAAATCATAAAGCTTGTTTCATTTATCCATTTGGCCACCACCCAGACAAAAACAGGTGGAGAGATTAGAAAGGGTTGTTAGAGAATTTTTTCATTCAGTTGTGTGTCTGTCCCTTCATTGTTTCCTTGATAGCGCTACTATTTTCATTTTCATATACAACACAGTCATTTGTGTCCAATTAGAGTTTTGTAATTTATGGAATACTAGCTTTGGCAACAGAGTGTGATTATATACATGACAGTAACTCCTCTGGATAAACAAATGCAGTTAAAAAATGGTAGTACTCCTAGCTAGAGGACTTTATCCAGTGCAGAAATTGCGTCTGTGATGTAATATATGCAATTAATTCCAGACAAATCCACGGAAGTTCATGGTACTCTTCAGGGCACATGAAGGAAGCAGAAGTAGTATTGGAAAGAAAGTGAAAAGAATTCTGAAATTTGATTGTATTTTACAGGGAAGTTTTCTTAGAGGAAAAAAGGCAAGGAAATTATATAGTGGAAAACGAGCATAAATGCTAAAGCTTTGTTCAAAAACGTTCTCAACCTAGATCCTTAGTAGTGTGGAGAATGTAAAAAATCAGTAGGACAGCTCATGTGAATGAGTCTGGAAATTGGGTTTGTCTAAAATATCTGGAACTTCATGAGATTAAAAAAAAGTTGCTTTAAATTGGAGTATATTTATTTAAGTAAATTTACTCAATTTACTTAATTTTTTAAGGTGGGGAAAGAGCAGAAATAGGACCAGAAGTGTCAGTATCCATTTAAATAAAGTCTTAGCAGGGAGACGATAATGTCATTTGTCACTTCCCATACACAGAGGGGGCTGAACCACATGAGGAAAACTCAACTGGGCTCTTCCTCCTCCTCCTCCTCCTCTTCCTTCTCCTCCTCCTGCCTTTTCTCTGTGAAACGACAGATACTGCTCTCAGGCTGGGGAGGCTGCTGGTGCTTGTGAGAGGGAGCTGCTGGGTGCTGGGGCCAGCTCTTGGTAGGAGGTGGGGGGTTGGAAGAGGCAGTGCGGCCCGGGGATGCCCCTCAGGACGGGTGGTGGGACTCCCGTGGGTGACCGGGGCAGTGCGACTCCCGTGGGTGAGCGGTGGTGGGACTCCCGCGGGTGACCAGCAGTGGCTCAGCCCTGTGTGTCCCCAAGGGGTCTCGGCCCAGGCACTGCGGGCAGGGGGAGGACAGGCTGCAAACCTGACTTGGGAGTTCTGGACAGAGCAGACGCCGCACGGAATCCAAGGAATTCCCTTAACTCAAAACAGACAGCACGACCGCCTTGACAGCGCTTTCCTCTATTTCATCTCTGCAAGGGATGTCACGTCAGCAGTCAGCACATTAAACTTGCATCTGAATTTTAAATGCGAAAATGAAGGATGTTTGGGCCTCCGCTTAGCCTGCAGTAGTGTTTGTGGGGGCCAGAAGCTCAAGAGCAGGCTTTGAATTCGATGTGGCTTCCTCTCTCCTTATTTTCTGGCACCTTCCCCTCTCTAAGAAGGAAGAGGGTGGGTGGGTAGGAAAAGGATGAGCAGAAAGAGCCTTTCTCTGTTCCTGTGTTAATTATCTTGAATTTCTAGATGGAAGTCTGGCAGAGAAAAAAAAGTGTTTATTGTATCCATTGTATTTTTCATCCATTCTGTTGGTGTTGCAGCAGGAAAGGATCTTTAGCTTTAAGGGTTAAACAGGAACCCTTTTCACTGGTACTTAAACGGCTGAATGATGCTAATGGCAAAAAATCTTTAAAGCCATACCTGCTACAGTAGCTGGCCACAGTTAATATTGTGGTTCTTTGCAACAAATACTGTGCTTAAAGGTCATTCGTGACAGGGGCTTTGCGAGCATCTGTTGCTAGGAACACACAGGCTGAATCTCATTATTGAAAACTATTTGAGTGACAATCATCACTATGTTTCACTATTCATTATCTTTTATGTTTGGCAAGAGATCTGTGCCCTCTTTCCATCATATATGTCAGACATTTTTCAGTTTGACAGTTGTGACCTCAAAATTACCTATTTCAGGTTTTATTTTATTTCCGCTTTACACTGTGAAGTGGAATATTTGTTATCTTGAAGCAAATGATTAAGGAGACATTACCCCATGGGTATTCTAGCCGCTGAGCATGATAAAGAGGTGAATACAGTTCAAACAGTGCAACCATCTAGTTCATTTAAGCAAACTACAGTTTGAATGTTTCCTCAATGACTTGAGAATAACAATAGCTTAATATTATTCACATTTGAATTTTCACTTGAAGTTCGCTTCCCGTTCTGTTTAGAAACCCCCACTGCAGTACAGAATGGAAATACTGGCTGTGGGGAGGAAAGCTCTACCAGCCCTCTCAAAGGTCTAAGTTGTCTTCATTTGTAGGGAGAAGAAATTTAATATCTTTACAATCAGATCGAAGAGAAGATTTTCTGAAGAAGAAAAAAATGTAAAAGATCAGGGATTGTTGGCAGGCTGATTCATGTTGTTTCATTTATTAGGTAAATTAAGCATGCTTATCTTTAATTCTAAATATATATTATGCTTTAATTCTTTAACACATTTAGCAATATATACATAATTATAAAAGCCTTTAAATTCTCCATACCAAAATACAGCTTCCAGAAAAACATGATGGAATATCATCAACACACAGCTCTACTGGTTGAAAAGATTTTGCTAGTTCTGCTACTATTCCTCCATTAAAAACACTGGAAATCTCCTCTATTGATCTAAGAATGAAAACACCTCTGCTGCTTAAAAATGTTCACTTCTCCTAGTCCAATGTGAAAGCACGAGGGTCAATCAATTCTGCCATTAGCCTGGAAATATTTAAGCCTAGGAACTGCTGTATTAAACACCCAGCTGGACGTGAGAAAAAGCAAAGCCTGTGAAGCCCTGCCCCTAACCTGTAAAGCTGACCTTGTGGAGCTCTTTGCAGTATCTGAACACCACACAACAACAACCCGAGCTGTAGCAGCTCGTTCTTTCCTTTTGAAATAACCTAAGTGAGTGGCAACATCTCTGACCTCCCTGCCTGCCCCTGCCGGGCGCCGTGGCCCGGGGAATATGGAGAAGGGACTTGTTGAACGTTCAACCGTGGTTGCGCCATGCCCTGAGCTGGGCTGGACTGGATGCCGCAATCCCTCCCGCCAGCCCCTTCCAGTCCTCCGCACTTTTCAGATCAGCAATAGCACCCCACAAAACAGCGTGACCAGCACCGGTCTTTGGGTCTCATTTTGCTCCCTGCTGGTGCCTGCTGTAAGCCTCCCCTGAGCTCCAGGGCACAGCCCCCTGCTTGCTCAGCCCCACCACACTGTATCACACAGCCAGGAGCTTGGTGAAGATGTCTGAGGAGATCTCTAGGTTGTGAAAGAGCTGTAGCGAAGCTCACTGGGAAATAAGAAAGGTAAAATTATGGGGAGACGTAGGTGTTTGAGATGGGGTCATTGGTTGCTCAGGGATTCAAGAGGAAGAAGACATGGAAAGACATAAAATCCTAAAGGCAAAAAAGCACAGTGAGTCAAGAGCTGTAGGATCGTCAGGTCGAGCTGTCCATTGTCAGGGGTGTAACTAGCATGTTGGTGTTGACAGAAGACAGCAGGCTTTCCTCCATCGAGGGATGGTGACAACACTGGTGTTCAGCCCAGCTGGCTGGTTAGAGCCTAGCTGTCTTTTGAGCGTGTTGGCCAGCAAATGGTAGCCTTATACGTCTACATTCTTGCTTGCAGAGGCTCTTTGTGCACACTTCACGATGCCCAAACAAACTTGCCTGGGAGAGGGGGGCAGCACTGCATAGTCAACAGGAGTTTATGAATCTGTGAGCAGGATTTTGAAAATCTGTCTCATCTCATAGCAACTAGCAGTCCTCTTGGAGCGCAAAGGCACTGAGTGTATTGAATCATAAATATTATGAACCACAACAACCCCCTGAAACATAGAACGCATTTAAATGCTGGTGTCTTACAATCTGGCTTACAGTGTGACTCACAGCCACAAGTGAACACACTGCTATACCTCAAAACAGATTACCAATAGACGACACAAATCCCGTTTGACACTTACGCGTCTATCATATTTTGTTTTGTGTACCAATGCAGGGATGACATTTAATAGCTTAAATTCGCAGCAGCTGAAATGGTAATATCGGTTTCTAGCAGCTACTATAATAAGCCGTATTGGGAGTTTGAACATTCTGTCATTTGAAACCCAGAATGGTATAGCTAATACAGATTTTTTTCTCCCATAAACACTTAAGGTATACATTCACATATAGCACTTCTGAAAAAATCAGGATAAGGATCCAGTGGTGTCAGTAGTAGTATTTATCTATTAACCTACTGACTACCATATGACATAAGTTGCAAAACTTTGTTACTTCAGTGTTCATAACTCTGTTTAGCTTTCTGCCACATTGCCTCTACACATCACTGAAAATCTCATTTATTGATTTTTACTGACAATGGCAGCAAACACAGATTTCCTATTTTGTATATTATATGTGTATATGGGAACAGGATAGCCATCCTAAATTATTTAGTTTCCCAGTATATGGCATATTTTTGCAAGCAAGAATCAGCACATGCCAACACAGAATTGTTCAATAATGTATTGGTTTCCCTTACACTGTGCATAAAGTGTTTTCCCTAAGCATCGTTCCATCCAAAGAGAAAAACGTGAGTGCTCAAAAAACCAAACGCGTAACAGTACGAACATAAATCCCTGTGGGCATATTCCTCATTGTCTTCCAACCCGTGTCATCCTTCATCTTTTTGTAAAGTGGGTATATAGTACAATCAGATCTGAAAAGCAGCTGATTTATTCCTCTTTTCACAATGGTAAATGAAGATACAAGATGCAGAACAGCAAGAAATTTGATCCCTGGCCCTCCATAAGCCTCTTTGGTTTGCTCTGAAGCACCAGCTGTATTTCAGGTCAGTAGAGATTAAAGTGTATGGGAGCAGCTATAGCAGTTGTCATAAAATGGCTTTCATTTCCCAGCAGTCACTGAAGTGATCATCTATTACCAAGGTTTTTATGCTATCCTTAGGAGATATCTAACATCTGAAACAAAATAGTTAGCAAATATTGATTCTGTACTTTGGGAAACTGGCACATGCACGCTACTTTCCCACTTTTAGATACAATCTGTATTACTCTCTTCTTTACTGTGAAAAGGTGGTCACTGCTAAATTTCTAAATGCATGAAATTCATAATCAGGCCCAGATTTTCAAGAGTACTTGGTGTATGCAGTAGTTATTCAGGTGAGCTACTTTACGTCTGCCAGAAACAAACTTAACAGGAGTAGCAATATCAAGTGAAGAGTAAAAACTAACTTGAACTAGCACAGTCTTCCATTTGTTTAATCTTCAGAGAGTGATTATTTTACCTGTGTGTATTCTATGCAGTAATATGATAATCTTAAATGACTATAAAGTGGTTATTAAAAGTACTGCTTTGCAGAAAATGTTGTCATCTGAATACATCGTGATTTATGTCCTATTTAGGAAGGTGGTAATGGTGTCAGAGCTGCTTATAACCTATGGTCCTCACAATGCTGGGTCCTTGGCTGTTATCCAAACTACATATGATTTATTTTATTTATGGTTTCTGCAAACAGAAATATTTGCTTCAATATTCAATAAAGATTGTGCCACTCGCACACATACTCCCCTCCCGTTGTCATTGTTCACAAATGTCTTTCGTGGAATGTCCTCTCCTTTGCAATGTAAATACTTTTAGTGGGCTTTAATTTCTTCTGGTTTTGAAAGTAGTGTAGGAAAGGGAAAATAATTTTTGGGAAAAAAAAAAAAGAGAAACTTCTTAACTTTTACTAAATCATTCAAAATCCTAATAAAAATTATTTGTCTTTGCTTCTGCTTTGAACACATCAAACAGTTTTGAGTTGGGATATTATACATCAGAGATCTACCAAATCATGAAGGCAGTGAATAATGTCCTTTCAGAACTGTTATTCACTAAATCCCACAATCTGAGAATGAGAGGTGCAATCAGACAAACCAGCAGAAACCGTTTTAAAACACATATGGGAAGGTAGAGTAGATAGCAAACTTCTGGACTTCTTTGCCACACGGATTTGCTGTGGAGGCAGACAAATGTCAAGAGCGTCAAAACAGGAGACAGACAAATTAATGAGTTCAGCTTCATAAATGGACACCGTAACATATCACTCCTCATGGCGTCTTTGGACGTAGGGAGGAAAGGTGCATTTCTTAGTGGCCAGTTACAAACCAAAGCACATCAGGGTAAAAGCAGCTCCTCCCTGGGAAAGTGAGGGTGGAGGATCGCACCTCCTTGGTAGCCCTCCTACAGCCCCGGGGGTGCAGGTCACACCTCTTGCTACTTCCAGGCCTTTTGTCTGGTTCCCAGTTCTGATGGAGGAGTCTTGGAGATGGGAACACCTGTGCTGTGACCTGTGTGAGAGACACGCATAGATATTTTAGTCAAGTATTTTAGCATATTTTCTAAAATTAGATTTCATTTTGCAGTATTTAATATTGTCTTCTGCTTGCCCACAGCACATTTTTAACAAACATTCCCTGGGTAGGAGTTTGACATATGCTTAAAGATTGCAAAATAAGATAGTTTTGCATCTTATTTTAATGGTACAACATTACTTCAACACTCAGGAGAAAGCACTTCAGTTTAGTCTTTAAGCAAATCTTTGCCCGTGAGTATATTCTTCCTATAAGGTACCTTTGCATGTTTTTCTTACTACACACAATTTGATACCTTTCAGTTCAAATGTTAAGTTACGCATTGAGATACGGAGTTGGTGTGGAAAAGTCATTTCTCACTGATACTGACATATGGAAAGACAGAATTTTGCCAGACTGGGAATAAGTTGGAGTGATCGTTCTCTGTGAAATTAAGGTAAGGGGGTTTGATTCTAAAACATTGTAACAGAGTTCTTCAGGAAATGCCTCGTTTTTAACAAACTACCTGGCAAAGAGAGGGAAGTCACATTACGGATTAAAACCAGCAAATATAACGAGAATCTAGTTTTCATAAAAATAATACAAGCTGTGAGAGCTGAATGAGAGAATTACACTTTTTGTTGTCTATTTGTGACTGTAGCTACACATTAAAATATGAAATATTAATAAGGACTGTAATAGTTACCGTATTTCACATTTTGTCTAGATTTTTGCCACATAAGTCTAATTCAAATAAATACCAATGAGCTGCATCAAAAATAAATCTTCAATAAATGGAACAGCAGGTACTGTTCTTTGGAATTATTTTATTTAAAAAGATTACTTTTATTTGCACATGTTCCACTTTGATTTCTGCAAATAGTGTCATTGTTAAAGGGTCACAGATAAAATCAATAAAAATATCTCAATTGACCTAGAAAACATGAAGTAGCTGGTTTTACACAGAGAAGAGTAGAGCATTTTGTTACTTAGCACATAAGGATGACAGAGTCCCAGAAAGGAGGATTTAGAAAAGGCAATCATAAACAGCCAATGTTTTGTTTT
>NW_009204253.1:15072-25083 GCF_000690835.1 Fulmarus glacialis
GGTGTCTTGTTCTTACTTTGCTACTGAACTCTTGGCTGAAAGTCTTCACTGGTGAATAAAGGCAAAGGCCTTGAGAAATGGCTTAGCTTGACTGAAGGTGAGATTTGCTGGCGGCAGCAGCAGGAACATAGCATTCTCTCCGCATCACTTCACCTCTGCACAGAAATCCCACCGGGGTTGAGCTGATGAGCAACTGCAAAGGAGCCAGTGTTTGTTGTATGCAAGGCAACGTTCTTGCGTCAGATATAAAGACCAAATTGTAGGCGGAGGAAGAGGTTGCTGTTGCCTACCAAAAAAAAACAAAAAAAAGAGCTGTGTATATTAGTCTGTACTCTGCAACACATACAGTTTCAAAGCAATATAGGTAAAGAGGGGTGGCCTTCCTGGCCGTTCTGTGTGTTGGCTGTAGAAAATCCTGTGGGCTGATTTTTGCTTTAGCTATGACACCCACAGCTCACTTCTATTATCTCTTACTGAATGGAGAACCCCAGCTGATGTGCAAAGAGGCAGAAGCTGTCAAAATACCATCAAACACTTGTGCTGTCAGATGAACTGCACCTCTGCTGTCTTAAATCCAAGCATGGACAAGGGAGCTTCACTGACAAAGTTGCAATATTTGACAGCACCTTGGAACATGGCACAAAAAGAAAAATACACATTTCATCCATTGTTTATTCTGCATTTCAATTTATCTCCATCTCCTGCTATTTTATTTCTGTAACTGCATTACCTTATTTTGCAAAGTACTTTAGGGATGAAGTGTCAGGAAAGACAAAAAGAGAAAAATATATCTCTTGATTTTGATGGATTTTATAGAGATAGAAAATGCTTCAGATATTTATTAGTATCGCCTGTTGCATTGTTCCAAAATGACTTCTGGATCACAAAGAATGAATTAGTTACAGGAAATTAAAGTTCATTAAATAATCTTGTTCACAAAGTAATCAGTAATCAACAGTAATCCTTCAATTTAAAAACCTATCTTCCTAATGGCCAATGTAATGCTCGCTTCAGGTTAAAAGAGCACGTGTTTCTAGTTTGTCTGTCACAGCAGAAGATGATGGTATATTTGCAGTACGCTGACACTCCTCCTTATCTCTCTGCACTCCTGTACTTGGAGAAAATCACTAGCAGTTGCAATAAGCAGGTACCTGAACCTAGAGCTGACAGATGGTTGCCTTTTACAAGGTGAATCACATTTCTTAAAACGTACAGCAGAGGAATTTTACCCTGTGAAAAGGAAAGTGACAGTTCTGGAGGTCTGGCTTGGTGGTGGAAAGCCGGGAAGTTGCACTGACCAAAACTACTGCTTTTGAGTGAATCCTAGGGAATGTTTCCGTGTTTTTACAGGAGCTTGTAAAACAGGATCCAAATGTACCCGTAAACCAAAATAAATTCCTACACACTTACATCCATTTTCTTTCTTCTCTCTCCTCCTTCACACTCAGTAGTTGCCTCCTAAAGGACTTGCCATCTTCGGTTGTTTCTTGGTCTGTGAGAGTGTGTGTTTGTACATACGCATGTTATGTACAAACACACATATGCATTTATATATGCATATGGATAAATCAACCAGTTGTAGAACAGCTGTGTAATGACTGGACTGCAATTGATTAAGAAGTACAAGTGTACTACTGCAAATAGGATGCAGAGGTAGACAGAAGAGGTTGGTTTTCTTTTGGGACAACTCCTCTGCTTAAACTTAGATGGAATCACAGCAAGAGTTATGTTGTATTTGTGTAGTACTTAGTGTATTGGTGTGCCCATGGTAACTACCAGTGCAATGGCAATGCACATACAATCATTAAATCTAGCTATGGGATGGATAGCAAAGGTCACCACATTCATCTCCAGAAGCTACTATGAATTCTTCAAAACTTAGTAAGAGGATGTAGACTGGTAGTATCTGTTTCAATGCACCTTAACAGGGCTGAATATACTGCAGAATAAAGGGCAGTTGGAAACTTATCACTTTGGACATGCAAAAGATGGGACCTCAGATCATTAAAATAAGAATTGTGAAAATCTGAGCAAGTAATTGCCATTAAATAGAAAGCAATAAGCGTATAAAAAGTAGTGAGTCATAAGCATATAAAAAAAGTTTCGGTGTTATGACTGACTATACTGCATCCGCTGTTGAATAAGGATTAACTACTGCTCCCATTGCAGCTGTGAACAAGATAACGATAAAGAAATACCACCTTCCTTATGGATGGAGGAATAGACAATAGAGAGCCAATAAAGGGAGAATAAAAGCACACCTCTGTATAATGAATCTAAGCTCTTTGCACAGGAGTGTTAGTGTGGGGAGAACCTGCACTGCTGAGCTGTGTGTTTTATTTCTCCCTATATCCTGTAGTTCCTGTGGCTTGGATTTACACCAGCTGCTACAAGGTGCAGCAGAAATCTCCTTTTAGCTCTATTTTCTGTCCAAACAGTCCATTTACTCCAGCTGTGCATTCTTTATCAGGATTTGGCCCTTTGTATAAAGGTGAACGCTTCTTTGGCTGTGGTCCCAGTGGGGCATTTGATAACTTTGTCAGAAAGAATCAGGAGAATGTAATATGACTGAACAAATAATAGGCTGTCAAGGAGACTTGAGTTACAGGAGCTGAAAGATAGTCCGAAACGCTTTGCTTTTCAAAGAAACCTAGAAAAACTTTGTCTTAATTTGGCCTTCAGAACTTTGACATCAGCCTTTGCTTGTCTGCAGGCATCAACTCAAACACAGGAATTTATATGGATAGTTAGTCCTTGTGAGAGGTTTCTGGCAGGCTGCTTTCCCTCAGGTCAGTTACATATGGCATAAGAAGCTACCGCAACTGCTTTTTCACCTCCACTCCTTTATGAAAAGTCTTACAGATTGTACTAGAAAATAATTCCTCGTTAGCTTTTTTTAAACCACTCAAACAAGGAATTATCCCTATTACAGAAGATTAAAAACACAGAAAAACTATCTATTTTTATGGTTTTTTAATATATTTTTAGTAATTCTCTTGAAGCACATTTCAACCAGCAAATTCATCAACAGTAAAGTCAATGGATATTCTTACAGAAATAATCTATAGTTTTTATTTTATAGGCAGATGTACAGTAAGAGGCAAATAGAACAAAGTTCAATGCTCAGTATGTTTAGCCAGCACTAGATTTTGACTTTGAAAAGGCTTTTGTAGGGCAAATACCCTTTGAAGACCACAAAAAAAAATCCCCCCGAGCACCGGGGGCCCGGCTGCCACCTTCCCCCAGGCCAGCAGGGGAGATGATGCTATGGGAGGGCAGGGGGGCAGACCCACTTGGTCTTGGAGAGCTGGGAAGGCTATTTTGGAGCTGCACCCCAACACTGCTGAGACACGGAGGCTTGATGCTGCTGTGATGGGCCAATACAGCTGTTCAGTAGAGTGATTGTTTACCACCTGCAAAAGTAACTTAATTAGGCCCATCTTTGACTGAGGTCCAGGTGACCTCCAGAGGTCCCTTCTGCGATTTCCAAACACTGACTGTATTCTGAAAGAATTTCTATGTTCCCCAGAAGCCCTACTACTGCACAGCTGTGCTGAAGCTCCTCCAGGGGAAGGGGAAACACTGATTCTGTTTGCTTGTCTTCATACCGATAGCTGTCATCTCAGCCAGCCCTAGCCATTGAGCTAGAGGCTGCCTTACCCAGAGTATCCCACTCTATCCATCCGTTGAAGCTGTAATAAACATTCAAGGTTTCATTTGGCCAGAGAAATGAGAAGACGCTGGGAATTAGGGCAGATCTGTAGCCAGTTCACTTCTCCGCAACGATGGATCCACAGGTCCCTTCTTCCAGGACATCCGTGGTGAGGGTTCGTTGTAAAATACAGGAAGAATGCTTGGGCGATGGCAACAGCAGTGCCTACAGCCACAAAAATAATCAGCTCCAAAATGAAGTTTTGTCAGTTAAATAAGGAAAGTTTATTTACAGAATATCTTTTAAGCTGTACATATTTTAAGCTTACACACCTAGTCCTAGTTTAGGAACTTAAGCTGTGTTTATTTTTAAAGAAGGGTGTCTGATCCCCTTTAAATTGTTCAGCTTTTCACACCGTTGGTTCTCCACTAAGGAAAGTATTTCCTCTCTCTTCACATCATGAATCAGCTCAGCTCGAGAAGTTAGATGTGCAAAGGCATGACACAGACATATCTCCCATTTCTGCATTCAACACAATAAACAAATGAAGAACAGGAACAACATGCAGTACAAAGATTAAGAAATTGCGTTTCTGTGCAGGCCTTTTTCCTTACCACTGAAAGCAATAAATCATTTCAATTAGACATAATTAAAACAGTTTGCATTTGAAATGTAAATTAAAATTGAAATCAATATTATCCAGTTTCTCCCTTCCACATTCATCTCAACTATCAGGAGGATAATGCATATCTATCTACTCTTGGCATAGATTAAGTCATAACTTGTGTTTTTTTCATATAATCTCTGGTTGTAATCAAGCACTGATATACGGATTTTTATCATCAATTCCACAGTTATGCAACCTTTTCCAAGTTCCTGTCCAGATACCGTTGGGCTTTGAATACTTTATTGCCTTTTCTAATTTTCCCTTTTCATCTAAAATTAATTAGAGAACAGACTCTGTTGTCTTTTTGTTATTCCATTCAGCTTTCAGGGCGTTTTGGTTCTCCACCTGAACAGCAGTTCTGTGAAGATTTAATACACTGCCCTCATGTCTATGAGTGTGAACTCAACAAGAAGAGTGCCACGGCAGATACAGGCCAAAAATTATATCAAGAGAAATACGGAAATCTTTTGTACTCCATTATGCAAAAATACAACGTTGTGATATTGGAGTGCACAGCAGTGGACCAATTAATTAAGATAATAAAACTGATGTAATTAAACATGACTTGGATTCCTTTTATTATTCCTTCTGTTGTCAAATAAACCTTTCAAACCCTATAAATAAGCAAGCCAAATGACAGTATCAATTGGTATGCAGGGGATTTGAGTTACTTAATGTTGTAATTTTTTCCTGATTTTCACTCTTTCAGAGCATCAGGACTAACTCTTGAAATAAACACATTGATTTGGTTGTATTGTCAGTGGGTCACTAATCAGAGAAATCATTGATTAGACAGTAATCTGACAATTAAGTCTGACATTGTCTCTGGTGCCTTGGCAATGGGGGGCTGCATTTTTCTTTAAACTGAGATCTTGACCTTGGTGTTTTCACCGTCTGGAGACTGAAATGAGGATTCACAATAAGGACAATGCTCTTATCCTTTGTTTTCTTCCCTTGTTTTTTTCTAGCTCCGGCTGATTGTCATGTGGTTTTCTGCATTTATCTCTTTTAAAAATGAACACATGCCATTCCTGCACATAAATGACATTTTGGCAGGATGTTAAAGCACTTTAACCATTTCCTCCCTTTCATTTCCTGAAAACTGATTTTTAGGATTCATCCATCCAAATAGAAGTAACAGTTTATAAACCTTCATTTTGGGGGGGTCATTCTGGTTGCCTCTTGAGGAACTCAGAACATCACTCAGTGGCAAGTCTGATTTCGGAGCGTCAATATTTCAGAGCTCCTCCAGCCCATCCAATGTGTACCAGCAGCATTCATGGAGAAAGGGAAGTAAAACATGATGTTAATCTCCCTGGATAGTACTGGAATGAGTAATTCTTCCAATATAGCAATAAGACACAATGTTAGTCTTGAAATTAGACACTTGGGCTCCAGTCCATCATTAATCAGAAAAGCACTTGAGCATGTCTATACCTTTAGGCATGTGCTTAAGTGTTTTGCTGGAGTGGGGCAGGCTAAAGTAAATGCTTAAATGATTTGTCGAGCTTGTGTTTCAGCATGTTGTTGTTAAGATTTGTATATAGCAGCAGAACACGGAGACGGAAGACAGTTATCAGACTCTCGTTTCAATGAATTAAATCAACATCACTTTAAATTAACTCAGTTACATGAAGCTGTCAGTGCTGTCATAAGAAAAGATCCACTGTCATGTCGTGATTCAGGGGAAGTCAGTGATACCCTATCAACTCACCAGAAACAAGATTTCACTTAGTACTGCAGGATGCTCCTCACCACTCATTTTCAGAGTGTGTATTTCAGACCCAGCTATATTTTATGTATCTTAGAAACATGAATGGAAAACAGAATTTAGCAGCCAGATTTTAGAAGGCGTTTACCTTTACCTTAGAACAAATCTGTTGACAAGAGAAAATTAAAATCAACACGTTACTTGAGTACTACTTTTATTTTTCCTCTCGTAGGCCTGCATGATATATATCATAGTGGTGTTTCATTATATACTGATGGATCTGAAACCCAGAGGTGGAATATAGGGTTAAACTGGTATTTAAAGCTACATTTCAAGGTTTTTAGTCTTTTTTTTTTCCCCTTTCTCTATCTTAAAAAGTTTTCCATTAAAACAAGCCTAAGAAGCTAAACAAATTTTAGGGAAAAAAGAAAATTTTTGAGGCATGCAGTAAATACTCAACCTGCATGGACCAGTGCTTAACTTAGAAAATCTTCTGGTATTAGTAGAGTGAGAATTTAATAAAATAGTACTTATCTCTTAAGAAGCCAGTACAAGCATTAATCAGTCTGTGTGAAGGATGGTTCCCGCTTGGTTTGTTCTCAGTTTGCATGCTTTGTTCCTTCGAAAAGGGAATGACTGGAAGAAGAGGAGATGGCTATTTCTGTGGGGAGCAACTAAGCACAGTGAGGTGCTGCCAAAGGCTTCAGGGTGAGGCAAGAGATGAGGGAGTCACAGCAGGACGCTGTCCTCAGGCAACCAAGCGTCCTCTAATTACAAAGAGAGGAGCTTTAGTTCATTTGCTAATAAAACCAGGCTATTGAGTCAGTGTTTTAAGATGCTTTGGGGAGTTCACTTTTAGATGGAGTTCAAGGGAGATCCACCTTGACTGTCTGATTGATTTGGCTTCTGCACCAACTGATGTACATGCTGAAGTAGAGCTGATTTTCCTTACCAGAAAATAAACTACATCAGTACAGGATTATTGCTTAAATTCAGGGAATCTGCTCCAAGTTAATTAAAATACAGGGCAGAATTTCGACACATACTCAGTTGCTTCACTGCTCTTTGTTTTTAATGGAAAGCTATCTACAGAGCAAAATATTTGTATTCAAAAGGAATATGTAAGCTTGTTCATTATTATAAAAAAATTCCAACGTTCTTTAAAAGATCCACTACAATATCCTGCCCCCCACCCTTTTGTTTTCCTCTTTTTCTTCTTTTCTGTTCTCTCTCCACTTCTCCCAGCCAGCATCCTGTTGAAATTGTCTACAGCACTGATACCAGAACACTGGTCTGATGGAGAGCTCTGAAGCACTTTGGTACACATTTCTCTAGTGGGGAAAAAGGAGTATCCAACATATTCTGCTTACTTAACCTCCCTTTTGATCAGCTGTCCCTCAATGGAAAGCCATCAGATTTCTGTTCTTTTTCTTCAATGATATGTTAGTGGCCTTCACTGCGTTTCTTTCTCCCACAATGAGTATCTGATAGTAGAAATGTAACACATTCAGCAGTATCAATTTCGAACACAATACACAAGAGTAATAGATGTTAAAAATTGCCTCAGCCACATAGTATATTGTCAAAAAATAGATTTCTTAGAGCAAACTCTGGGTTTAAATAAAAGGTGACATTGTTAACGAATGTCGTCAGAGTGATAAAGTGATAGACGCCTAGCTATTCCTCTCTACGGACCTTCCTGAACGGAGAGGCTGTATAAAAGAAAAGGATATTTCTCAAGGAAAATTGGATGGAAAACTAAGGTTTTATGACATTTATTGTCTTTTCTTCAGCTCCTGTCTGCTATAGTAGTATATCTAAGTGTTTGTATAACTTCTTACTTGGTTTAATTTTATATAGTGATGAAAGGTATAAGCACACCTTAGAAAATTCCCCCCCTCTCAAATTCATTTCACCTCTATTGCCCTATCTATGTCAATGAAATGAAAAAAAATTAAACCACAGTATTTGGAAAGGCTATATTACCCTAGGTATCTGCATATAGAAGAATACATTAGGAAAAAAAAAATCAGTCCCCGCCCAACTGATTTCTGGAATGAAATAAAGTTTTCTTGCAAAAAGACATCTGCCAGAAAACAGTGTTTACAATATAATAGTTTAAATAAGTGATTAGTTTAATGCATCCCTTACATCAAATCCTGGTTACCAGATAACTTATAACAATACAATGCAAATATCCACCTTCCCACATAGGGTTTTGACGACAGAACATGACAATAATCACTCAAAGAAACCCAGATACCCCTCCTTGAGTCATCCTTCCTGTAGCAGTGCTGGAACTCACGTATACTTTTGTCTGAATAGAATAGTCTTATCTGGATATTTCCAACTAAGGTCCTTTTTAAAAAAGAAAGACCAAAAAACCCCAATGATTTTCTTGAGCTGTGCAAGAGCAGAATCCATACAGCAGTTCCTCTCTCAGAGCAGCAGAACATGCTAATAAAGGCAATACTTCCATACTGTTTTTCCCTGGACTGTAAGTATATTAAAACTGTAGAAGTGTTATTTACAAGAATATGCAAACTAGTAACAGCTCATCTGTAATATTCACCAATAGGCAGCATTGGCAAATACCTACTTATTTGCTACATGTAATCATTTTGATATCATTTGCTCTTCTAATTCACAAGCCAAAATGCTTAAAATTCCAGTTGACAGGTCTTTGTCGTTATTATTCATTATGCTTTGTTAAAGCCATTTAATCATGTGCAGGCCCTACAAAGGATTCCTTCCCCTTTCTCTTTTTAACAAATATGCTTTTGAAGGTAAGCTTGCATAGCAAATAACTTATCTGATAGAAATAATTACAGGCAGCAAGAGGGGAAAAAAATCTAATCTGCTGGGAATTGTTCTTTGCTTTCATTGTCCTGCAGCACTGTTTTACCAGAAAGTGCTCTGAATAATTTAGGGGCTGCTAATATGATTGCAACGTCTTCTGATGTTCACCACAACTGCTTGAGGTCACTATGCTATCTGGTTATATTTGATGCCCAAGGAAAAAGGAAGCTCTAATGCTGAAGGCAGCCTATCAAGTAGAAAGATCATTCCAGTTGAATTTTATAGGCCACTTAGGGTAGACAGTCATGGTTGGACCCGATGATCTTAAAGGTCTTTTCCAACCTAAACAATTTATGATTCTAAGAAGAGGCAAATATTCAGATGATACTCAGAAATATGATGGTTTCAGAGGTTTATTTTAGTAAAAACCCCAAATGAGAAAATTGATTATTAGATTCTTCCTACCCACGTTTCATGTTAGTGAGCTAAGAGTTGTTGCTTAAGTCAATAAACATAAGCTGTTAAGAACATTAAGTTGTAAAGCCATCTTCTCTGCACTAACAAAGTAGCACCCTACTCTACCCTACTCAGCCATGGATAGCTGAACCATGAGCTTGCTTTCAGGAAACCATTGACACTACTCTTGCCCTCGGTGCGAGGCACAGCACCCCTCCACAGCCTGCCTTGCTCAGGCAGAGAAAGGACCCCCAGCCATCTTTGTTCTCTACACTCGAGCACCTCAACTCTTAAACTCCCTGCTCAGTCCCTTAAAACCATCCATAACCCAGTCCCCCTCTAAGCCATCCTCCTAGCCTGACCTCCTTTGCTGTCCTTTAATGAGGATTCTAATTATTGTCAGGTGAGAGTAGTTACTGCTAACACTGGCCTGAGTTATTTCAAAGGTTCCTGGTTGCAGGCACTGGGCAGCAATGGGGTGAGAAAAGTGATATGAGATCTTTTCCTAATTTGAGCTTGTTCCTACAGTTACTTCCTCTAGCAGATTTTATTTCCTTGCTTTTGCATAAGCCTTACATGTTGCAGTAACTGATCTCGGGAGTCTGTGCTCTGTTCGGTGCCTGTATTACGGAAATGGATTTGCATGAGGGGTCTGTGGCAAAGTTGTAGCGGGAAGGCTGCAGGGCGGCCTCCGTGAGGAGCGGCCGGGGCTGCCCCGCGCCGGAC
>NW_009204254.1:0-1019 GCF_000690835.1 Fulmarus glacialis
TGTGCCGGGCTCCCACTTGTAACGGCCGTTTGGGCTGCTGTGGGACGGGGGCGCTGCTGGTGCGTCTTCGGCCGGGGTGGGCGGTCTGACAAGGAGAGGCCGTGCCCGTCACTCTGGTGAGAGGTTCCCGCTGCCTCTCTGGCCCGAAACGTTGTGTAGCTGAGTGAGTTTACAAGTCTAATTCCAAATTCGCTTTTGTTAGCTTAATTAGTGACGATTAGCCTGACAGGACTGAGGATTTTTACCATGTGATATGATAGTGCTGTCATCGGTTCTTTGTGTACTTCACTTTCAGTATTTTGTAAAGCCTTAATCCTAGGGATCTTCCAGTCATCTGTGAATTTATATTTTATGCATGGATTCTGAACCACTGTTAAAAACTTAATATACTTTTCACTTTTAGTCT
This sequence comes from Fulmarus glacialis, assembly GCF_000690835.1. Lineage (NCBI taxonomy): Eukaryota > Metazoa > Chordata > Aves > Procellariiformes > Procellariidae > Fulmarus > Fulmarus glacialis. The sequence continues at coordinate 407 of NW_009204254.1, forward strand.
ACAGTTCGCCTTATAATCTGGAGAAACAGGTTGAGCTCTGGTAATCCATCTATTTAGTGTTTAAAAAAAAAAAAAAGCTGATCTTGCCCTGCTAACTTTTACAAGCTGCATCATTCTGTATTGTATTCATTCTACTCTCTGCACTGTATTTTTTTTTAAGTCTGTGGGGTTTTATTTCCTGCTTTCCCTGAAGGTCTTCGTTTTGCATCAACTACAGTCAGTCTCAGAACTGAGACCGAAGTGGACACAAGCGAAAATGAGGTTGTTGCTCCAGACTTCACTAACAGGAATCCTCGGAACTTAGAGCAGTTGGCCCTGGCTAGGAAAGAGCGTGGCTGGAAGACAACGTGGCCAAAGCGTGAATTCTGGCATAGGTGAGTCAGAAAATCAGCAGCAGAAATGAAGACTCCAAAAGAAATAAAAAACCCCACCAGGTAGAATTTCTACAAAATGCGCTTTTTGGGTTGTTGAATCAGTTGCCTCTGTAGCTGTTCTTAGTTAACAGGCATCTTCTGTGTTCAGAGAACAGTAGGCTATCATCACATGAAAGTTAGCATATGCGTTGAAGATCTTTCCATCTATTGTTAAGGTAGCAGTAATATTGCTTAAGCAA